>NW_020537646.1:34039258-34139209 GCF_003426905.1 Ctenocephalides felis
TTCGCAATCGTTGAAAAGTGGTATTTTTTAGGGAATTGTTGGTCTTTTTCCTTTTTTGATATATTTTATATACTGATTATTAAGATAAAATGTATAATAATATTTATAAACATTTTTAGAGTGTAATACTCTTGGGTAATAAGCTCATATATTTTAATTGTATACTGTAATTTAACCTTTTCAATTGCCTGTTTTTAAATTTAAAAACTTTTTTTTTGAAAGATATCAATTGGAAATCAAATTATGATTATTATCAATACACACACCACACATATATATATATATATATATATATATATATATATATAAATATCGATTAGTGAAAGCAAAAATTTATTTTTAAAATAAAAAGTTAAAATTTGTATCTAAATAAGCTATTTAAAGTTTTATTTATTAAACCAATAAAAAAATCAGGCAATTTATATTTATAAAAGAATTTGTAAATTAATAATAAATAAATCAATAATAATGATAATTTAAGTAAAATAAGCCATAAGCCAATAATAATTTAAGCCAATGATTTATACGAATTGAAAAGGTCATTCAAGTTGCCTTATGCAAAATACCACTTATATCTAGTTTTTTTGTATTTTGTAGAATATCCAAAAATATACTATATTTTTTTAGACATTTATTGTTTGAATATATAAAACAAGTAGATACTAATTTGCTTAGTTTTGTATTTAAACATAATTTTGATAGAAAATTATATCGAGCAAACTTATCTGAGCAAAAATTAAAACGTAACAATTGTGGAAAGCATTTACATAAAAGTACTAATACATGTATTTTACATTTACACATTTTTATTGATAATTGAATAAATGAATTTATTTTTTTAAGATATCTGCACATATTACATCATTATTAAATGCTTAATATTATTAATAAGCATACTGGAAATATTATAAAAATAATAAAGACAAATTTTACATAACCAATAAAGCTATGGTCATATATTCATTGTAATATGGACGTAAATGATTATTGTGAACAATATAAAATAGAGGAATTTCATAGCAATTTCTAGAAGTACAAAAATTATTTTTTAAAATAATCTGAAATCAAAACTCTAAAATTCACTTCATATAAATATTTTCAATTAAATCAAAGTAAAATAAAAAATATAAAAATAATACGATCAATAAATAAAATTTAATTATCCAATCAACTAAATTCTAACAAAACCCGATACGAAAATAATTGAGAACTCTATAAGATAAATGAAAGAAAATCGTGGAACACAAAAAGATTTCAATATGTCAGTAGTGAGAAATGGATTTTAGTAATGCCTAGATGCAAGAAGTATAAGAAGATGAATGATATTAGCCACTCAAGCCACACATCATGCATATATGCCATTTACATTATTTTTTTGGTAATGGCATTGGTTAATGCAACCAGCGAAAAATAACAGAACCTTTCTAATGGTAGCATTAAAAAATGGTTTAAATTTCGATATTGCGCCAAAGTTTCTTCATAAATAGAATACCTTAACTCTTTTTATAACCGCTGTCACAAGAAAAAGCATACTTATCAATGTAGAAAACTCTGTCTAGCATTCCGTTCATGTTAGTAATGCGAAATAAAATTTATTAAACATCGTGAATGAATGCAGAGACATCGTTCATATATTGGTCATGGTACAAGTTTTATTTTCCAGCTATATATAATAGTTGAGAGAATTCGCAAAGCGGTTGCTTATATCGCCCCATCACAAGGAGCAAATAAGTTTTATCGCATCAAATTCCTTATTGCACTTGCTGCAGTTTTATGACAGAGACACCTGCAATGAATCTTTAATATATGTCACATAGGATACATGTCGTGTAAATAAAATTGAGTTCCGATCATAATAAGTTATGATAGTGGGTATATGGATTCTGTTTTTGCAATGATGTTCAGATATCATTTCGAGGTAGTTGGTGGATGACAACTTAGTTAAAGAAACCAACTTTGGAATAACCATTTGATTTTTTTTATATCAAATTTTATTCTGGCATAGAAAATACAGTTCTAGGGATTTTCGCCATTTTATGCCCAAAAGAATATATTCACATTTAAAAAGGGAGCCCTAGGGATAATTATGTTTTCTTAAATTTTCTTATATTAGTAAAAGCTCCCAATATATAAAAATATCTTTGTTACTCGAAAAATCCTGAACAATATAAAACGATGATCTCTGAGCATATGATCAATCCCAAACATTTTTAACATTAGTCATCCTATCATTTTAAGAAAGATAATTTTAGGATTTATATACTGAAAAAACATTGATCTTAGACGATTTACTGAATCGTGTTTTATTTTCCTAAATTCGACTTGTGTCATAATCGAAGTTATAGTAATCGTCCAAAAATCGAAAATGAACGTTTTTGCATATAAGCACGTTTCTGAACATTTTGGCATACCTTAGAAAAAATTGATGTGAGCGTATATGTGTGAATATAGTATGTATGTATGTATGGATACAATTTTTCATCGAAGTTTTCGGGAGTACCACTTAACCGAATTGAATTATCCAAAAATTATTTAATTTCCTTAAGCCACGATGTCATGCACCACTAGTTTACTTTAAGTAAGTTATCATAATTTGATTAAAGTTTGTAAATCTGATTTATCCCTATAACCCTGATTCCATACTCCACAATGATCAAAGTCAATCTTTTGCTAATTTTTAGTTGTTCCACATGGTTTTGTTCATGTACTCAATTTTCAAAAAATGATTTTAGGTAATTTTAAGTTAAGTAGTAACTTAGAAAACTAAATTTACAGCTAAAAAGACAGCTATCTGGTGGCCCTATAATAGATTTCAATTCCAAACTAACAATTAACCAGTGCATTCATGAAATAGACAGATTGTTTTGGCATTATAACAATATAAACCCTAACACTCACACACAAATTGTATGTACGAGATGTTAAATTTATCAAATTCAATAGTTTATAACCACTTGCTAATTGTATTTTACTCGCCAAAGGGTTACAAAATTACTTTATGAACAATTCTCTAAATGTCGTTTGATAGTATGGGGTGTACCATGTTTTCAGGCAACTAGAAAGTGTCAAAACCCTTGCCAAAGATGCAAATAGTCAACAATTGCAGACAAAAAACAGTTTAATTTCTAGAATATTATGATCTTTAGTTATATGAATTGATATTTTATAAAATCCTAAATTTTTATTTACATTTCGATACAAAATTGATTGCAACGAGAGACACTGTGAATTTCATGGGCTATGGGTGATTATTGGCTTGATTATGGTTCGCATATTATTAATTTAGTACCAAGGGTTAATGAAAGTATTTCAATTCAAGCTTGATGTGCTCTAATCGAGCTCGAATCGAAATACTTTCATTAACACTTGGTACTAAATTATCAATATGCAAAACCATAATCGAGTCAATAATCACTTATAGTATTTAATTATGAGGATGCTGCAGTAATAATCGGACTCATAATTAACAATATAATTTAACGTATCCGTATTGGTCTGTAATAAACACATATGAAATGAATTCAACAATTCAGTCATAGTAACCCTTATAGGAAGGCTGTGTCTACTAATAATCAAGCAAAAATTAATTTTCGATCAAACCAAACAATAACTTAAAGGGAAATTAAATTCGAATTTAACCAAAAGCACGTTCAGGGGCCAAATTTCGGATAAAAAGAAATAATATGTTACGGATCTATAATCGCATGAGTCACAACTGTCTAAAAGAAATGAAAATTCTCAAAAATGTAATTTTTACAATTTTCAAAAAAAAAAGTTTCGGGAAGTTACTAGTTTACCAATTAGTATTATTAAATATATTATAAATCTCACCTGAAACCCGTCGTACGTCCACGATCCGAACTTCATGACACACGTCTGTTCGTCGAACGGGAAATATTCGACGTCGATTTCGCAGGAACTCTTGTAAATGGCGGGCGGCCGCCACTCGACTCGGCCTGTGTAGTTCAGCGTGGCTTTGGTCGCCAAAGTCACCTCGAAGTTTCCGTCGGCACTGGGAAAATTTAAAGTTTTCAGTTTCTGATTCCAATTACAGCAATTTGGGAAAGTTTAGGAACACGAGTTTGTTGGTCAAGTACATATAAGAAACATTTAGGTTTAAATTTAGGTTTTTCTTATAAAAAAGCGTCACTTTGAAAACCGTGTTAAAACCAATAAATTAAATAAAATTTTGTTAAAATAAATGAATTTGAATTGTTTTGCTGGACTTTTCCTAACCTAACCCATATATATTTTTTGACAAATTTTATGAGAAATTCATGCTCGTCCTGCATATAATTTCTATTCCTGATGCATAATTAGAAAAATAACGATGAAAACCGTAAATCAGAACTTTAATAATCTGAATTTTACATTATTATAATGTAGGGACCGATTCTGCCGCATAACAGACAAATGTTATGGCAAAGTCATGTTACGCTCCAACTTACATACATTATGCTACTGAATCATACTGAATACTGTCAAAATATCATGTATTTGCTGTACATTCAGCCGTTTTACACATAAACTGCAACGTCACTCGTACATTATGAACCTTAGTCAGAAAGACTCTATTATCTAACATCGTTTTTCTGACATTTGTGCGGTTCCAAGGTTATGTTTTCTATCTGACAACCTGAGAAAATTGCCTGACTGCAACTACATGCATAGCAACCACATGTCTTTTGTCAATATTTAAAACGAATTTGTATGAAAAGTTCTTCATAACATAGTCTTGCCATAACATTGCAGAATCGGTCCCTTTATCTAACTAAACTTTAGCATCACTTTAAGTTACTACATAAAGATACTGACATCTTTAAATACAAAATTTATATTATTTCAGACTAAATAATTTGTTTATAAAAACAAAACAAACGTTGTTCCTCATGCACTACTGGTCCAGGGTATCTAAATTTAGCCAACTTGTTCTTACTGTACTACGTAATTCAGTTAAATTCTTGTTTCTACATGCATCTTGAAAATAATATTCAATTTTTGAAACTATCAATTGCAACTGATTTGATTGAACCCAAAATTCAAGATAAAAATCTTGCTAAGAATTTAACATATTTTTGAATAAATTTATTTTAATTCATAAATATTAAATTGCTTGAACAAAATAAAAAATACAATTTTATTTTATTGATGGACCAAATCATAATTCATGAGTAAATCTTTTCTTAAAACAACTGATGCCTTTGTGCAAACTCTGTTATAATTGTAAACATAATTTATGAAATCAAGAATTAAGTCATATTTCTCTTTACAATTATTAGCATTTCTTAGCTATCTCTAAAAAATAGAAAGTAATTACTTCCTTGTTATAGTTACTACGAAGTAATTACTCCAAGTTATAGCCCAAAAAATTAAAAATTAAATTAATTATTATATATAATAAAAATTATATATAGTCTATCAAATGTAAAATATATTATATATCGCACTATTCTCAATAGCTATACTATACTAGTATACGTTATTAAATATTTTTCTTTTTACTTCAGAGAAAATCTATTGTTATTTGTTCTTATACTTTTACTTCAGAGTATTTTCTTCCTAAATTCATAAAATCTTAATTAGTAAAGTTCTTGAATTATAAGTTTATAAGTTGTAAAATATAAACCGAACACCCCAAATACAAAAATTGATCTTTAAAATTTATTAGGAAAAATACAATAATTTTGGTTGTTATGATTCATACTTATTTCACATTCCACTCTTAATTGGAAAAGGCTCCATTTTATCAGATAAAAATTGATATATTACAATTTTTTTTAGTAAGCAAAGGCTAAAAATGTTAATATATGTTCAGATTGAATAAATCGAGACATAGGGTATAATTTTAAATATTGAGTCGAATTTATTACTAATAAATAAACTTCTTGCACAAATGAATTTTGATAAAGGATAACACCACTGTAAATTTTTAGAAAAACCAAAAATAATTTTATTTAACAAATTAACTTAGCAAATTCATAGAACATTTCAGAATATGAGGAAAAATATTTCGTATCTGAAACTTATTAAAAATAAAAAATATTTTTTTAGGACTTGCTAGTTATAAAATATTAATTATTATGATAGAAGATAAAAATATTTGATGGAGTCTAACATATGCCAGAAAACCACTCAATATTCCATATATGATTCAAAATTCTTTACTTCATTCAAAATTCTAAAAACCAAGTGTTGAAATAACATAGTTGTACTAAAATGTCAGTGTGAAATATTATTCCTATGATTAATTGTCTGTGATAAAGATCAATCTAACAAATGTAGGGACTCACTTGTTATACAGCACAATATCCGGCCTCCAAATATGATCCGAAGGGACGTGCAGCATCTCGACGCCTCCGTACTCCTTCGGCTCCCATTTCAATTTGTAATCATACCAAGACTGTAAATAAATGCTCTCATATATTTCTATGGTTAAGAATTAACGAGGAAATTTTCAAGCAAAACCATTTCAGAATTTTAATAACCTCATCATTTATTAATAACTTTGTGTACATGTACGGAAACGCGTGCACAAATAATGTTTGTTCTTGTTAAAAATTCACTCAGACTTAGAAGATACGATGTAACTTGTGATCTTGTATTTTTTGTCGTGATATTAAATTCTCTTGAGGTCTTAAAGTTAATGTTTGAAAATTGTGAACTATGCATCAAGATGAAACAGAAGTTCTGAATACAAGGTTTTGTTACGAAAACTTGCAACTGAATGTGCAAGTAGAAACAGAAATAAAAAGTCTTTTTTTTCTTTTTAACTTTCCGAAGAAGATGTTTGTTTTCATCAAAAAATCCGATTCGCTAATTTTATGATTTCTCGACGTTTCAAGCCATTCCGAATCGAATGAGACTACATTTGGAAAAAATATGTGTGTGTGCGTGTGCCTGAACAGATTTTTTGCCGAAAGTCGATGTTTTTTCAAAAACGGCTGGACCGATTTCAAAAATTCAAAAGCCATTCAATGTACCTCGATTAGGACCATCGTTTGTCAGTTTTGTGCGACGATCGACCAAGCCGTTTCTTTATAAATAGCGTAAAAATGAAAAAAATTTCGCCCACGTTTTAGCCCGCAATTCTGGATCGATTATGAAAATTCAAAAACCGAACGAAAGATATTGGTTGGAAATCATGCTGATTAGTTTTAGTAAAGATCGGCATGGCCGTTTTCTTCTAATAAAGTGTTTGAAGATTTTTTTTTTTCGATCATTTTTTATTATTTTTTGACGGTAGATATAGTCTTATAGAACATACTAAAATATTGCGGCCCTACGACAACTCGTTTAACTTTAAAAAATCGTCAAAGTTTGTGAAAATTAGTATCGTATTTTTGGCATTTTTCAAAATTAGACCTTTCATCGAAGTTTACTCAAAAACGCCTGAACCGATTTCAGAAATTTTAAAGCCATTTGATGTAACTCGATGAGGATTATTGTTCCTCAGTTTTGCACGACGATCGGCCGAGCCGTTTCTTTGTAATTTGGTAGAAAGTGTTAAACTTTTCGCCCACATTTAAGCTCATACTACCGAATCGATTTTAAAAAAATCAAAAGATATGCTCGAAAGATATTAGTTGGGAATGATACTGATTGGTTTTAGGTGGAAATCTACCGAGCCGTTCCTTGTAATTAACTGTTGAAATCAAAATTTAGGTCAATTATTTGGAACTTTTTTGGGCGATATGTATCATGTTCTTGTGGGACTTACTGAAATATTACGGCCTTACGACAAGTAGTTTAATTTTAAAAATTCATCAAAGTTTGAGAAAATGAGTAGTTTTTTTTTTTGACGTTTGTTAAAATTAAAATTAGACGGTTTACTTGGTATAACGAGTACTTGGTTTCGATGAACATACTAAATCATTAAAGTCCTACGTAAACTGGTTCAATTATAAAAATTATTGATTTTTGAAAATTTGCTTTTACAAAATACTCCGAGTTAAGGTGTTGGTTCGTTTTTATATATCCACTCGGAATACCTTTAATCACTCATAAATTAATTAATTTTTTATTAATTAAGGCGATTATTTACACTTATCACGAAGCTCATGTAACTTGCCGCAAGGCAAAATACTAATACCGACTAGTTTAATTTATTTTTTGTAACAAAATTTACCATTTTTATTGCTCACACTTCTGTCAGGGCAAATTTCAGTTGGTCCTTTTGCCCCACCCACATATAGAGCTTATATAAAAACATCTGTTGAATCTAACTTGCAATTAACAATATATTTTATAAAACAAATAAATAAGGTATACTTAAAAATTATATTGAGGTTTTCGAAAACCAAACAACAGTGCTGAACTAACAAATACCAAAAATATTTTTGTTATGCATTTTCACACATTACCGTTTATCTCTCGATAGTAATGTCGTAAGAATCAAGGTTGATTCACGTCCTTTTTCCCTTTACTTTCAAATATTGTTCTTAAAAAATCCCAACATTACTTGATTTTGAGATGTTGGTGGTGAACATTTTTACCTGCAGACTTTTATGCTCCGCTCTAAACCTATAATCTATAGTTATTTATCAGAAAATATTAGTTATAATAATCAAATTAGACAAATATTATTTGATATTGCCTCTGTCATCCAAACTAATAGTTTTATTAAAAGACAAATTGATGTCTGGAATTTCGCTCCATATTGTTTGACAAAGAACTGAACTTGTGATATCAAAAAACTTTATCAATCTTTGTTTATCTCCATCACTTACAACGTTAATTTAATATTCGAGAACGTACTCCGTCGAGATAATATTTGACAACGGCCCATGATACACTGCGCTGCATGAGCATTTCCGACCGCCCTTTGGGGAAAATTCATATAAGTTTGTACCGGAAAACCGTAGCGCGGTCTTCTGGCATATTAAATATTTACCGATGTATTGTTAGCGCACAGGGATGGAGTGAGGGAAATGGATAAACTCGCATGAGGAAAACTTAGGAAAACTCTAGAGAGCCCCGTGTTTGAGCGACTTAATTAAGTTTGGTAACAGACAGGCTCGCTCAGTTGCCGTTTTTCCTATGGTTGCGCACACATATCGCGACGACACTACGGAGAACGAAACTTCTATCACGGCACACGTCAAGAAAAACAATTGACTTATTTAGCACATTCGAGGATAGCTCTCGAGAAAAAAATCACAGGGTAATATTTACTCGAGATACACACACACACACACACACACACACACACATATATATATATATATATATATATATATATATATATACATATACATATACATACAGATATATAGAGCTAGCGGGGATAAAAGGTCCGCAGATAGAAAGACCCACTACCAATATATCAAAAATCAGGAAAGTTAAGAATTTTTTTAACAACAATATTTGAAAATAAAGGTAAAAAAATGTATAACCAGACACCCCTTTGATTCTTACGACATTGCTATAGGCGAAAAACAGAATGTTTAAAAATCCATTAAAATGTATTTTATAAAATGTATTGTTAATTAACTTCCCGTAGGGTAGTTATAGTAATGGGCCGAAAATCGAAAATGAAAATTTTTGCAAATCTTCACGTTTTAAAAGTTTCTTATCATTTTGGAATACTTCAGAAAAAAATGGATGTGTGTGTGTGTGTTTTGTATACCCGCATTTTTTTCTTTCATGTTTTCGGGCCAAGTATTTACCAATTTGAATGGTTCAAAAAACATTCGTTTCCTATTGATAGCGAGATGTGCTAATTAGTTTTTGGCAAAGACAGGTCCAGCCGTTACGGAGATACGGAGCAAATAGTGCAAAAAATACATAGAGAGTTTTTGAGAGAATAGAGTATCCGATTTGCATGATCTGAAAAACATTCAATTTGTAATGATTTGGAGAAGAGGTGATTAGTTTTTGGAAAAGCAGGTCCAGCGATTTCGAAGACACAGAGCTAAATGTGCAAAAAATGACAGTTTTTGAAAGAACTTAGCGTCCGAATTGAATGATTCAAAAAACTTGTTGCTTTTTTTAATAAAATAATTGCTTTTCAAAAAAAAAAAATAATGTTACAATATTTATTTATAATAAGCTATTTGTAAACATTTAATATTCTTCGAACATTTCGTAACGGTAAGGGAAGTTTCAGCAATTTGCTTTGAGATACGATGCCATACACCACTAATTTTAGTTTAGATTTAACAGTTTTTTTCATATAATCTTTATAAAAGCTCACACACATGGGGTAAAAGACACCAACTAAACTTTCACACTGGCAAAGGTGTAAAACAATAAATTAAGTTAAAAAAAAGCAATTTCACAAAAGAAAATATTTCTGACGAGATATCAGATCAAGTGTTGTCCTTGTAAAAAATTCATCCGAAAAACTTATTTTTTGCATTGGTTGAATAATGTAGCTATTATCTGGTAAAAAAAACTTTTAAAATTAAATAAAACATTGGACGTCCTAATTTTCTTTTGTGTATAAAATGTATAATTAATCAAAATTCCACCAAACATCTGATTATTGTAATAAAATTAATAGAAATCACTAGTACTGGCATAAGTTGATTGAATATAATTGAAGTATTAAAATTATGAAAATACGAGAAACTCTCACAAAATAAACTTGACAAGATGCAAAGTGCGATTGAACTGATTACTGAGACAATAAAGTTCAATATCTGACAAGTATGTAATTATGCCTTTCTGCATGTTATATGGTCGCGGAAACATTACTTAAACTATCCAATTTTTAAATAAAGCCACTATGTCATTTTCTCCTTATATAAGGATAAAATATCCCTATTTTTCCTACTTCCGGAGAATGCTTGTATTAATCTTTTGTGTACCCATCATGCAAATTTCAAATAGCTTAAAGGAAAGTAGGTATTCATGAACGATTTAATTTGATTTCCAATAATTTTAGACAAAAATTGTCGTTTTTTTATTTACTCCCTGAATGAATTAACACAGTTTTCCTCAAGAAGAACTAGAGTAGATTAAAAATATATATTAATATACAGTAATTTTAATTAAAATATTTAGAAATAAACTATATTTAAATACCGCTTGAAATTCATATTTGAGCTTCGATATCGGCAAAGTTTTTTGGAACTGGAATGAGTCGATTGAATTCGGATGGATCGCATGATTCTTTTTTTTATAAATATATTCATTAAAATATTTTTTATTCATTAAAATTTATGTTTATAATTATTTTATCACAGTAAATCTTTTAAAATCATCTGAAATTTGTTTTTAACTAAATTATTATTGCAAACAGAGGTTCATATATGAAAGATGTTCAATACATTTAGTACAAAATAATGAATAAACAAGCAGCTTTTTCTTTCATATAAATATATGAATATTTTTATCATCGCTTACACAAATATACACTTGATATAATACGTTAACTTGCAAAATGTATCTTCATATACAAACATAAATTTTAATGAATCTCGCTGAACCAATATTTAATTCCGACAGGTCTTTGAATATGCCACTCATTTTATTTCTAGCAAAAACATGAAAAGCAATTATATATCTTGTTTTAAATTATGAATCCATTGCGGCCTAATGAGATCAAGCGATTTGAATTAAAAATCCAATTTATCCCGAAAATCATTTCACGCGATGCAAAGTAATCAATTTGTTTGCTTAATGAATTCTTCAGTTGTTTTTTTATTAAATATTGCAGTACATTTATATAATTCAGATTTATCTTCTATCGTTTGAAGCATATTATGGCATTATTTCACAATTTGATCATAAAAAAATAATAATGTATAAGTAATAAGCAACTTGCAAATACTATAATTGAACTAAAGATGAGACATTTAAATATCAAATGTATATATATATATATATATATATATATATATATATATATATATTATTAAATATATTACCTGTTCAACCCAAAGATTCGTCGTCATGATTTGATTTTTGAGATTCTGAAACAAACAGAAAAAAAATTAATTTGCTATCAAAGTCGTTTTTTCATCTTTAACGATGGCTTTGACAAAATGTCATTTCGCTTCGTTTATTTTTATCAAAACAGTTTTTGAAACATTCTGTAAATGACAACGTATCAGAAAAATAACGAACATATGAATTTTATTTATTTTTTGGTAAGTGTTCATCGCTACTCGTTTTGTCGTTAGAAAAATACTGTTCGGAAAATCGTTTCTATCTCTGAAACGCAGTGTGACAATTTGCAAACGACAGGTGGAGAAAATCGATTCGGTTCCCTGAAGATATGAAAAGAAAAAAACACTTTGCGCACATTAATACATACCAGGAACAGGAGATGTGCAGTTGATATTCTATGAGACAGACATAAATTTAAAAGACATCTACGACAGTAGTGAAGCTTATCTACTTGATAGATATATTTAATATTCTATCATTAAGACTTAATAATTTGATATCTACTATCTCCATCGATTTACGCAAAAACATCACATTCATCATACTACTTAATAAATTTTAGATCTTTTAGAAAATATTTAATAATTAACTTTTTTTCTTAAAATAATTAATTATATTTTAGAAGCCAAATTTTATGTTCAGCCACGTATATATTAAAAAATCAAGATAATGATCTATTAATTTGATGCAGATAAACTAATAGAGCTTTCAGAAATGAGGAGTGCAATAAGCAGGAATTTTATTCTATTTTTATTCTTCATTATAGAAAATAGAAAATGAGGTATCAAAGTTAGTATTTGTACTAAGTAATTTAGTTGCAAAAGATGCACCAAATTTAATAATTTATGTATTTATTAATTATTCGTCAATCGTTTTAACGTCCACTATGTCTATATTTTATAAAAAGCTAATATATTTTGGGATATGTCAATAATACATAATAAAATTTTAAATTTGATCAATTGCGCGTCACAAAATTTGTAACATAAAAAATAAAATTTCTTGAGGGCGGGGCACAAAAGCCCAATTTGACTTTTGTAGTTATACTGTCTAAACCAAATAAAATATACCACAGCACATATCACATAATAAATAAACAACTATCGAACTATGTTCAGTATAATTCTCAGTTAATTCCTAATTTTTACTTCATAGGCTGAGCAAAAAGAAACAGTCATCGAGCAAACAGATACCATCTTTAATTTTAAAGGAATTTCATAAAATTATAGGCAAATTATTTATCCAACGTGAAAAAAATTTCTAGGTCACATTTTTACAAAGATTATACCGTATATAACATTATTTTGGTCAGAAATATAGAAATACCAAAGCAAGGAATATTCTGTGTTACCTATGTAAAAATGTACCCAATGTTATTTATATTTTGCCTTGATTGAGCAATACAGCTATTATTTCATGAAATCGTTTTAAAATTAAAAATAAGTGGGGTAAAAAAACAGGTTACCAATTTTTGAAAAACAGCAAGTATACGCACTTCTACAATGATGAAGTGGCTGGAAGTTTCACTAATCAGTTAATTATTTGTTGATTTGCTTTTTTAGTTCTAATATAATTGATTTGGTTTTTATAATACAATTGCTCAGAGTTGAATTGGACCTTTGTACCCCGCCCTAGCCTATATATATATATATATATATATATGTATATATAATAGAGCGGATCAATATATATAAGTAAAAAAGTAGCAAAAGAAGGCACATATGATTTTCAGAATCAATGGATCAAAATAAAATACGTCACTGAATAAATCATATCTCTAAAATGAATTCTGATTCTGTGCATTGTCGCAAAAATAAGTATTAAAATTTGAAAAATTTCATTTTGGCCCATTTAGAGTGCCTCAATCGCATCCATATGTATAACCGCCCCCCACTAACTTTGGAAGGCCGATTAAACCATGCGTGGTTCATTTAACCTTATCTTTGAGTTAAATGCTTAAAAGGTTTTGTTCATCGAGATGTGATGTTCCAATTTATTATTTTTAGTTTAATTTATTTTAGAAATATAATTCATATTTATTTTTAACTTCCCTTAGGGTCGGTTATAGTAATCGCAAAAAAATCGAAAATGAAAATTTTTATATCAGAGGTTTCTGAACATTTTGTCATACCTTCGAAAAAATGAATATACGTGTGTGTGTATGTATGTGTGTGCGGATACAATTTCCCGAAGTTTTCGTCGACAATTTCGGAAACTTCGTTCAACCGATTTTAATTAATTGAAAAACATTCGATTCCTATTGATAAGGAGACGTGCTGATTAGTTTTTTGCAAGGGCAGGTCTAGCCGTTTCGAAGATACGGAGCAAAAAGAGCCAAAAACGGTAACTCGGTTTTTAAGAGAAAGGAGCGTCCGATTTCGATAATTCAGAAAACATTTTACTTGTATTAACAAGATGAAAAACTTTTTAAATTTTTGGCGGTCAAAAATGATCATTAGACATATGCACATCAAAATATCAGATATTTTATGAAGATTTTAATAATGTGTATCAATTTTGTTTATATTTCTATGGGTTTTGTAACGTCGTTTGTCCGTTAAACGCGCTTCGATATTTTGCTTTTTATGCAGATTGATACAAATTTGCAGAATGATGACACATGTTAAGGGATTAAACTTTTAAATAAAATTGTTAATATCACTGCAGTTTTTAATTTGACGGATCGGCTGCCAAACATATCAGATATGTTTCAACCAAAGAAAAATAATCAAGATCATCTATATACGTCTGCGATAGGAAAAATATAAGTCTGCGAATACTTTTATAGAACAGTCGGATGTTTGGTGAGGCGTAAAGAACGACACCACCGCGGGCATGAGCAATATAACAAATGACAGTAACATTGCAGCGCTTATATAAAAGGAGACAACTTTACACAAAAAGCCATTAGGTAACCGGCGAGCGAAACCCGTTCTGTTTTCCTCAACGTAAAACGCTTATGAAAAGCATTGATTAGATTTCCCCGGTGAAAACTCGGAGAAAAGTGACACGAGGCGATAGAAACTGCTCTTGTATAGATGCAAATACAAAAGAAACGCTCGTTTCGTTCACAGCAAACGGAAGTCGAGGTTTATTCGACTATTAATAGTTCCACTTTGCATTGTTTGCTAACAAAAGAAAAACCTGTTTATAAAAGAAAAGCATGTTTTTGTGCGGATTTTTATTTTTTACGAACTTTTCTCGTTGATGATTGAGTTATGAGCATTGTGAAAATATTTGCTTTGCAATATGAATTGTGGTGCAGTAAACCATAAAATGCTAGAATAGATGCATATTTTATAATGTAATCAAACAATTTTATATGCAACTAATATTAAATTTTTATACAGCATTCAAATTAGTTTAAAATGCAATATTGTTAATGAAATGATTTTACGGTACGTAAATATAAAAATAATTTATTGTTCATATAATATTCCGCTACATTTATTGGCTCATATTTTTTAATTATGAAGTTTGCTCAATTGGAAAATTTACTAGAACTTTTATCGCCATATTTTAATATTAACAAGACATTTCGACATTAAAAAAGTATAGGGGAGAGACTGGGCACGGTTGTGCCAAATTACAGAAGTTGCCAATACAGCCTAACTATATTGATTTGGAAATAAGGTACAAAAGAAGAAAGATGATGTATGTTTGTTCGAACAAGTTTCCATTATTGCATTGAGTCAGCGCCCTACAGCCAAAGGTATAAGTTTTTTTGTTCAATTTATTTTAATAATAACTCCTACTTGTATACATATAGATCTCTTTGTTATTTTGCTGTAAGTTAAACATTAATGGTTAATTACTACAAATTAGTTTTGTTTTATGTGACACGTACTTCTTGTCCTGTCTGAGTGAAATTTGAAAAGATAAACAGTTTAGAAAATTATGTTTTGTTATATATTATATTCATAGGCTTTGTGTCAATGATTATGTTGTGTTGTGTTGCATAGTTCTGACAATTAAAGTCGTTATAAATCATTTATATCTATTGTTTTTTATCCTTGGGCGGTTGTGCCCTTGTTTGTATGATTTGATTTTATGACTGAGGCATCGTATTTAAGCATAGTATTTCAGTATTTTCACGTAGAGAAATTAGTTCAAATAACCATTAAATTTACTTTTCTCCTAGCTAGCTAGTAAATCAACCAAATTATTGCTGATAAAAAGTGGCACAACAGTACCAAGTCTTTCCTACTATAGCATATGAAACAAAGTATAAATTTATCAAAAATAATATTAAACATTATAGTAGTCTAATATATATACTTCAGTATAATATATCACTATCCGTTCAGTAAAAATTTTGTTGTTTACTTTGAAAATATCAGATCAATGTTTCTCTATATAATATTTCCAATTATAATTATAGTTCTATAATTTTAGTAGAAGGTAAAATATGAGAGTTAGCATCCTAATTTTAACGATGTCGCTATTAAGAGATGAAAGATCATGTATAAAATAAATAACGAAAGTATTTTAATTCGCGGGTATTGTTTTGATTTTCAGCTCTTTTATTCAGTTATAATACCTGATAATAATTTTTAAATAAACAATATTAGTTATTTAATTGTTTTACTAAATAAGATATAAGATAAGATACAATTTTATAGAAGATTAATTCAAGAAATACTTACTCCAACTGTACTGCTGATAATTTCTTTCGAATTACCAGACCAAGTTTATATACATTGTAGAAAATGTATCCATGAAATTTATAAAAGCCCATAATGTAGCAATTATTTTGCAAAATCCTTTAAAAATTAAAGATAGGACATTGGTGGACCGAAATTAAAGATGAACCGGCTATGTTATGAAGAACTTTCCATACTAAATTTGTGTCAGGCTAACTGGGCAGAAAACCTAACCTAGAAACCGCATAAATGTCAAAAAACCGATCTTAGATAACAGAGTCTTTCTGACCCAGCTTCATAACATACAAGTGACGTTTCAGTTTCCGTGTAAAACGCCTGAATGCACAGCAAATACATGGCTGGGAATTTTGCTGAACATAGTTCGATAGTTGCTTGTTTGATACGTGTTATGTGTTGTGGTCTGGCTCATTTGATTTAAACAATATAATTACTTTCAGTCAATTTTTGTGCCTCAACCTCCACTACTTAAAATAAAATTTGAATTTACTATAAACGTGATCATAATCTATAATGTGAATGCGATTTTCGAAGATGAAATGCTCCTATGTGTTTCTGGGATACTTAACGCGTTTAAACAGAACAGAATGAATATTTTTGAATAACATTGGAAAACGTGCCCTGCAGATTTTTCCATATATTGTGAAAAATTTTGCAAATCATTGCAAAATTGTGGAGTCATTCATATGGTGTTGTCGAAGTATTATAGCATAATTTCGATGATGAATATGGGGTTATTTGTAGAGAGATATTTTTGCAATATATTTCAAATTATATCTAGATATAAAAATGACATAGCGTCTGACGAGAGATATATGAATTGAATGAATGTATGAATATAATTTTTGTTTCTTTGATTATACATATTTTTTTCTATTTTTATATATTTTAAGTATTATAATAATGCATAATAATTCAAGTTTTATGAAATATTAAGAGGCTGGGCATAAATTGAATCTTTGTATTTAATAGAGAGTTCAAGAAATATATATTTATTCGGAATTATATATTTTCTTCAATAAGTGAATGTATTTGGAAATATTTTTTCAAAATATGAATAAAGATCATATGAAACGTTACTTACATGTGCGTGACATGCAACTTCAGATATGTATATTCCATGTAAGCTTAGTAATAGTTTTGATACAAGCCTAATATTGACTTACATTGGCTTAGAAGTCAACGGATGTCAGGACATGAAAACTTCAATATGTGCTTATAACATGATGTGAAATTCGTAGGAAATTGAAGTTCTATCATATCTAGATTATCAACTTATTAACTATCGAATCGCACGATGAAGTATTCAGGTTCTTAGATAAATTTATAAAACACATTATATAAGGAAGTTAAGGGCGTGTATCATTTTTTTTAAATTAATAAATATTGAGAAAAAAATTATTTATATTTCTACGAAATGAAGATGAATAGATTCTGTAACTATTCCTCGACCGAGTCAAGTAAAAATAATTCCATAACTATTGTTTATTAATTCACTAATTTTCTAGAAAAAGTATGGTGATTCGTATAAAATGACAATGATACCTCTGATAATTTATTCCATGCTTATTTTAAGAATGTCAACATATTGCACTAATAAGCTAATGATATAAAACAGCTCGGAAGATTGTCACATTAAATAACCTAACTTTTTGAAAACTCTGCAGTTGTTTATACCCTCGCGGTATTGAGCTCTGCATACCCAGACAAAAGACCTATTGTGGGATGCAAAAAAATAAATAGTTTTCCATAGCAAGAAGAAGAGCAAATAGCACTAATTATGAGAAAGGAATTATTAAGAAAGGAAGAAATAGCATTCTAGATCTTTCTCCCATTAAGTAATGCCAAACGGCCGTTTTCGTGGGACATGAAGCATGTGATAAGCGGAACCTTTAATTGATATTATTCTCTAATGAGGCCAATAATGGACAAATGACCTTAGTCTAGCATGCGTATACGCTTTTCCTTAACTATGCAAAAATAATACTTTTTTCCATTTTGGCCCCAAAACAAAACCCAAAAACAGAATGACTTGAAACACCCAAATAACATGAAATCTGCAAATTGGATTTTTTAACAATAAAAACTAATTATCCTAAGGTGAAATAAAAATAGTAATTTTTTAAATTCCTGTAGGGTAAGTTATAGTAATAGCAAAAAAATCGAAAATGAAAATTTTTATATATCTTCACGTTTCAAAGGTTTCTGAATATTTTGGCATACCTTAAATAAAATAGATGTATATATGCGTGTGTATGTGTGTGTGCGGATACAAATTTTCGTCGCCAATTTCGGGAACACCGATCAACCGGTTTGAATAATTTAAAAAAGACGTGCTGATTAGTTTTTGGCAAAGGTAGGTCTAGCCGTTCCGAAGATACGGGGCAAAATATGCCAAAAATGGTAACTCAGATTTTAAGAGAACGGAGCGTCCGATTTTAATAATTCAAAAACATTTTACTTGTATTGACAAGATGAAAAACTGATTAAATTTTTGGAAAGTAGGTCCAGCGGTTATAGACTCTCAATAAAAATAAGTTAAAAAAATGTCATTTGCCGATCAAAAATGTTAATTAGAAATATGTACATCAAATTATCAGATATTTTATAAAGATTTTTTAGAGTATACACATTTTGTGTAAATTTTTTTGGGTTCCGTACCAAGATTTTTAATTAAGGTACGGGAAGTTCCAGCATTTTCCCCTAAGGCACGATGCCATGCACCACACTAGTTAGTATGTAAAACTATAATCACAATATGAAAGACAGCCACTGGGTTGCCTTCTGTTGTTCTTCTATAAAATGTAACAAACAATAACAGTATGAAAACTATGAATATATTCTTATTCCATCGATACTGCAACATTAATAATTTTGTTCGCAAAATGTTATTCCTTGAATTTTATTTCTATCGGACAGGCACCCTTGCACATATGTAATCCGAACATTAGAATGAAAACGTGTTACGTGCTTGTACGAGTTAAATGTATCATGCAACGCTTGAAGTAAGACAACTGAACCCGAACCCGAGGCTGGAGGGTTTTGGAGGGTTTGGAGGGTTTGCTGGGTGCCTCTTGCTTCGTTCGCTCGGCTTAAATTATTCATATTTCCACGTCGTAAAATTATTCTTTGAACCTAGCACAGATGTACCCTTGAGCCTTGTGAACAAAACAGATTATCATAAGTTAAAAAGGTGATCATTTCGAGATTTTGGTAGAACATACTTCATATAAGATGAACTAGTAGTATTGACATATGCACTTTTATAAATATGAACTTAATTACATTTACAAAACTTATCGTTTACAATGTTAAATTAATTAATAGTCAAAAGTATTATAGAATACATTGTATTTTATTAGGTTAGAGCACTAAGGTCCAATTTGACTTTGGGCAAATAATAATAAAATATTAATAAAATATTAACAATCACAATTCAGTAAAACTATTAGCTAATTCATCATTAAAGAAATTAGTTTTTTGTAGTTTTTGTACTCCATAACGGGGTAAAATGGGACGGCTAGATCGTTCAATGTTTTATTTTTAATTTTAAGGGAATTTTAAAAAATAATAGCTACAATGCAAAATATAAATTTCATGAGTCCATTTTTTACAGAAATAACCTTCTAACTAACCTTGATCTGGTATTTTGTCAGAAATATTCATATATTATATTTATTTTATTCAATATAGCTTTTTTAACTTATTTCATTTTTTTATTTACTATTTTCTTCTGTTTGTTTTTATTTACTATTTTCTTATTGTTTATATTTACAGAAATAGCACTGTAGCGAACCTTGATCTGGTATTTTGGCAGAAATATTCATCAGCATATTTAGAATAACTATTTATTCAATTTCTTCCTTTCAATATAACTTTTTGTATTACAACTTATTTTATTTCTTTATTTATTATTTTCTCATTATTTCCACAATTGTCTGGTTAAAGTTTCAGTTGGTCTTCTTTACTTTACCACTCATATGTGAGTTTTTATAGATGTTAAATGAAAGAAAAAAAACTGTTAAATCTAATTTGAAGAAAACAATGCATATGTGTTATAGGATTAAATAACGTATACTCGAAAATTACATGAAGATTTCGTAAACTAAATAACAGTGCCAAAATTATATCATATATAAATTGATTAATAATACAAATATATATCTGCTACAATAAACTATAAATTAAAACTTAATTTGTGAAATCAAAAAAAATCATTTTTTGAAACATGAACGAAAGCAGAAGTTTTTTTCTTACATAAACACAAAAAAATTCAATTCATATGCCAAACTCATGCCAAAACACAAAATCCTAGAATTTTAACAAAATTTAATTAAAGAATAATTTAAAAAATCATATTAGTAAGAAATCTTTGTCTATAAATAAAATAATTATTCTTATTTAGTAATTTACGTACGTACGTTTTCGGGCGCACGAATCAACTGATTTGAATTATTCAAAAACATTCGATTCCTATTGAAAGAGAAAAGTGGTGATTAGTTTTTGGCAAAGGCAGGACCAGCCGTTTTGGAGATACCGACCTAAATGTGCAAAAAATAGCAGTTTTTGAGAGAACTAAGCATCCGATTTGAATGATTCAAATAACTTTTTGCGATGATTCAAATAACGATTGCTTTTGGAAAAAAAATTGGAATAACAAAATTAATAAATTTTTTTCTAGCTGAAGTTCTAAAACTCACTTATATACTTTAAATAAATAATTTTAATTTTGCAATTTAGTTTATATAATTCTTATAAATATTAGATAATGTCCTTCATTTTAAATTCGATTGATTAATTAATTCATAATAATCTATTTAAAAACATTTAATATTGCTCGAATATTTCATTAAGGTACGGTATATTTTTCTTGTTACATATATAAATATATTTGTCCATAAATTAAAAAAAAAACTATATTTTAGATCACATAAGTTATTAAATAAAAAGTTAATATATTGTTGTCTTTTTAAATAAAAGTGTTAGCTTTGAATTACATAATTTATTTTCCCTTTTCCTATCTAATTTCATATTTATATTTATGCGTAATTTTACATCTAAGAAAACAAAATGAGATGATAAAAAGCAATCTTTCATACCATTTCTTTTATCCACCTGTTAGCGCAGAGAAAACGAGTTCTTTTTCACATTTATTCGACCATGGAAAATTCATTATCTTAAATCCTGGTTTAAATAAAAATACATTTATTATGGCTTTCACGCCACAGAAAAAATGCATTTTAAACATAAAACTTTATACCTAATATAATTTTAAATCGAAACACGTCATTCGGAATTCCGAATATATTAAAATGCTTTAGAGTTATATAAAAAGTGTTTGAAATATCATTACCATTTATATTGCCTTCGAGATGAATATTAAAGTTAATATGCTAAAGCATTTTCACACATAAAAATAAGAATTTATATGGAAAATGCAAAGTTCAAGATAAAATTTAAGTCTTATAGACTTTACTCTGTTTTTTCAATGTATGACATTTTCGATTTTGTTTGGCGATATGAATGTCGATTCTTATTCAGGTCGACATTCATCAGGCCGATACATTTTATTTTTAAATCATTTATATAATGGTATATAGTATTTCATAATAAGGATACTTAATAATCAGGACTAAAGACAATTCCTGATAACAAGAATTAGCTGACGCATTGACAAAAAATGAAACAGAATTGGTAATTTTTGCATTTAATTTTTGATGAATTTTATTTGAATTATTATATAAGAGTATATTACAGGCTAGTGATGCATGGCATCGAGTCTTAAGGCAAATTGCTGGAACTTCCCATACCACAAATCTTTTTTTTTTAAAAAAAAAGATCATTTTTTTTTTTAATTTTGAAAAAAATAGATTTTTAAGAAATTTTAAAATTTTGAAAAAAAAAAGATTTTTTTTGGAGAAAAGGACTTCCTGAAAAAAAAATGTTTTCTTTATTTTGAAATATTATGAAAATTTTGAACGAAAGCAATTGTACTGCTTTAGCCGCATAAACACAAAATATTAAAGCGCGTAAGCGCCGCGTCGCCAACTAACGGACAAACGATGTTACGGAACATTTAGAAATATAAACAAAATTCATACGTATTATTAAAGTCTCCTTAAAATATCTGATAATTTGATGTGTATTTGTCTAATTATCATTTTTAACCGCCAAATGGCATATTTTTTACTTTTTTTAGTATATCTCTCAAACCGCTAGACCAGCCCTCCCAAAAATTTAATCAGTTCTTCATTCTGTCAATACAGGTAATTTAATTATTAAAACTAGTGGGGTGGGTGGCATCGCGCTTTAAGGCAAATTGCTGGAACTTCACGTACCGTAACGAAATGTTCGAGGAATACTGAATGTTTTCAAATAGATTATTATAAATATTGTAACATATTGTCTAATTTATAAGAATTACATAAACTGAATTGGAAAGTTGAAATTATTTGTTTAAAGCATATTAGAACTATAGTCAGAATTAAAAATAAAATCTGAATTATTTTCGATATACAAAAAATTAAAAAGAAAAAAAAAATTGGAACAAAAATTTTTTTTTTCCAAAATCAATTATTTTGTTAAGACAAGCAGAGAGTTCTTTGAATCATTCAAATCGGACGCTTAGTTCTCTCAAAAACTGCCATTTTTTACATATTTAGCTCCGTATCTTCGAAATGGCTGGGCCTGCCTTTGCCAAAAACTAACAAACACTTCTCCCAATCATTACTAATTGAATGTTTTTTAGATCATTCAAATCGGATACTCCGTTCTCTCAAAAAGTCGATTTCTATTTTCTGCACTCTTTGCTCCGTATCCTCGAAACGGCTGGACCTGCATTCGTCAAAAACTAATCAGCTCTTTTCCCTATCGATAGGAATCGAATGTTTTTTGAACCATTCAAATCGGTTGATCCGTGCGCCCGGAAACGTGACTGGAAATTTGTATCCATACATACACACACACACACACATCCATTTTTTCTAAGGTATGCCAAAATGTTCAGAAACCTTCAAAACGTCGAGAAATGTAACAATTTTCAATTCCGATTTTCGGCCCATTACAATAACTTACCCTACGGGAAGTTAAAAATTGGACGCTTCGTTTTCCTAAAAACTAAATTACCGATTTGGCACTTTTTGCCCCGTATCTTCAAAACGGCTGGACCTGCCTTTGCCAAAAACTAATCAGCATGTCACGTTTTTTGAATAATTGAAATCGGTTGAACCGTGTGCCCGAAATCGTTAAAGAAAGTTTTTATCCGCACACACACACACACACACATACATACATTTTTTCTAAGGTATGCCGAAATGTTCGGAAACCTTTGAAACCTAAAGATATGTAAAAATTTTCATTTTCGATATTTTTGCGATTACTATCACTTACCCTACTGAAAGTTATAGTATAAATAAGAGTTTAAACCGAATTCAAACTGGAACAAAAACCGGAAAGATCAAGCTTCTTTTTCTGAATCGTGAACCGAAGTCCGGAAAGTTTTTTTTGTGTTAAACCAGAAATGGTCGGGTAAAAAAAATTAGCTCAAGAGAGATTTTTTTTATCAATTTGAAAGCATTTGTGCTCCTGGGAGCAAGGAAATTCGAAAATGTCCATATTAAGGACCACCCTAATATACATATATGTCTAATATCATATACTAATATACATAAAAGGTCCACCACCAAATCTCAAAAATCAGTAAAGTTAATAGTTTTTTAAGAATAATAACTGAGAGTAAAAGGAAAAAACATGTATAACAATCCATCACTTTGGTTGTATATATTATAAAAAAACTTTGTGTTTGAGTTTTTATTATTTTCGTTAATAATTCGAGCCTTAGTTCGGCTTTTAATTTCTTAGAATACAGGTAAACAAAATAAAATTAAAAAAAAAAATTCGGAATGCTATACAAGTATAGATAAACATTAATCTTAATTATGGCTTTGAAATTCTATATTTTTTATTTTATTTTAATTATTTTTAAATCATTTTTTTAAAGATAGTGTTCATTTACAATATTTCTGTAAAAAACATAATTATGAGGATATAAGGATTGTGAGAATATATTACAATGAACAACATTAGGAAAGAAAAAAGAAAGAGAAATAATATAGATTATGAATCTGTGGTAACAGTAAGTAAAATTTTGAGTAAAAAATAGAAGAATAAAAATTATTTATCTAAAAATCAAATTGAAGAACTAATTGGTGACTGTAACAAAAAATATCTATTTCTGATTAAAATGTATAGTTAATATACAGCGAGGATTTTCCTAGTTAATACCAATTTATTCTGATTTACTGTTCAAATTACAGTTCTAGATAGATCTGTATATGTATACACGTATGTATTTATAGCCATATATTATTTATGCATGTTAAGACTTACAATAGCTTTTAGTATCATATTTATAAATATTTTGCCATAATTGTTACATATCATAACTGAGAGGTTTACTACTGGGTAACCTTTTAAGCATCCATTTTTACTACCTACAATGTAATTACCGAATGTCTCTTGGAGACAGATTGTAATTTATATGGAAATAAAAAAAGATAGATCTGTAATAATCAAAACAGTTTGAGAATAATTCGCATATTTCAAATTAAAAATGATCATTGTGAATATCTGGAATCGAGGGCATTCGTCGGCCACGCCATATCGCCAAAAGCATCCGTTTGAAGTGTTGTGAAGTGCAAAACCATACATCAAACGTTTTGTGGAATTTCAGATTCGAGGGCTGAACCCAATTAAAAAACTTTTGTTATATAAAATCAAATTAAAGTTTTCCGAACTTTATTTAATCCATTTAAAATAACAGAAGCTCATAGAGCACTAGATATTTAAATGGAAAGTTGTGGGTACTGAATATTATTGAATTTTTGAAGTCTTGTTATTGTACAAAGTACATTGTATATTACGATAGTAATAAACGCAGTTTATGTATAACCAGATCGAATTTCTTTAATTATAATATCCAAACAATACTATGCATCTTTTGTTGTTCATTCATTTATTCAAACGTAAGTGCACTAGATATGAAAATTAAAGATTTATTTTTAAAATTAGTAGGCAAGTCTAGGTACGGTTGTGTCAGGGTACGTCCCTGGGGGTGTGGACGGTTGCCTCGCCCTTTTCTTGTATAATTTGATTGTATGACTAATACACCATATTTAGGGACAATATTTTAACATTTCTATGTAGAGACATGTTCAAATTACCATTTAATTTACTTTTCTCCCAGATAACTTGTAAATTAACAAATATACGTCTGATCAAAAAAAGTGTACCCAGTATCCCCTACTAGTAGTAATAATTTAAGAATTATTTATTATAAAAAATTAAAATGAAGACGGTTTATGTAGTATCAATAAAAATGATTTAATGCGTTAAACAATTTAAATTAATTTTTATTTATTTGTACTAGTCAACAGTTTCACTTATTATTCCTGAGTTTTATATATTGACTACTATTTGCACAAATATTTGCATAACTATATGAACAAACCTAAATTCAAATGCGAATAATAATTATTCATGTTCTACCGAAAAATGAAATATAAGTATTAAAATATTTGCGATCAAATTTAAAAAAAAAATCGCAAGTAAAGTATCTTTTTTGACTGTCTTGATATATACTAAAATTTGACGGCTATACATAAATCTAAGTTTTTACACCACACGCAAGTGTTTTATTGATAATATTATAGCTATAAAAATTAAACATAATTTATAAAGTTTAGTCATAAGTGTAATGTTTAACGTAAATCTTATCAATTAGAAGACCTTAATTGCAATAATACAAAATTAAAATCTTTATGTTAAAATATTTTTATGATAAGATACTCCTTCTAGCTTAACTTTTTCACAGCCCATTTTCACCAGTTCATCAGTTCGCTTGTTTTACTTCGAATTAAAAAAAACAAATAGATTTTTGTATTTCGAGCTCATAATTGGGACAGATATAGATTGCATAGTTAAAATACGAAATGAAATGAGAAAGAGTATGCTCATAACTTGACTGGAAACATTTTCTATTGAAAATCATAGTACGTGCTTCTGAAAACAGCCTGTGTACTACGCAATTGAAATTTTTCGTATATTCTTTTTCTGAGGATTTCTGGTGCTTACTTTTATTATGTTCTATAAATTATTGCATATAAAATTGTATTTTATTTAATATATTTAAGTGAATTTATATTTCATGATAATGCAGAAATAAAAGCTGAAAATAGACAATATACATTGTTACATTTTATTTGTTCTGTATAATATGTTTAAACATATTAGAAATGAAATGACTTAACTCTAGTTTTTATTATTTTTTCGTATACATATATATGTGAGTATTTGACTATATTGATATACAACAATTGGTGCATTATTATGACCAGTTTGTAAGAAGTTTTAGAGTGATCTCTTACAGAAAACAATGTGTCTAACTGAGATACAGTATGAACATATATTTCAATAAATAAATGCAAGTATTTTAGAAAATAATTATGTTATTACAAAGTGAGCAATAATAACAATTTTTCAAATTGGCTCTTATTAAATAGCCTCAGATTTTAAAATCGCTCTAGAAGGTAAACGAATGCAAAATTCAGAATACTAAGCAGTATATTGTGGCAAAGCAAAGCAAGGTAGCAATTATTTATCAGCGCATTTTCTTATCGTTGTGTCGGAATTAAAGGTAAGTAATTATACAGTCCCATAAATTTGCATGTCTACATGACTCGCCGAGTTTATTCAGCCTTGCGAATTACCATCAACAATAATATCCATAATTTGCGCTGCATTACAGGCATGGAAACGAATTTCTATTTATGTAAACCCATAAATATAAACACATTATATATATATATATATATATATATATATATATATATATATAACGTGTAGTACTGCCCTAGGGTAGGCCTGAGTTAAACCCCAACTCGATTCAGGGAAGAATAGAGACATTTCCCATTGCCATTTCACACCACAGTGCCCGAAATGGGCTACTTTCAATTGGGTACACTATTTTAATCTATACCATATAAAATTCTAAATATAACATACATATGAAAAAATATAATAATATTACAAAAAATACAATAAAAAATTATGCGTGTTAGAGTCTGTGTTTCAGGCTAGCATATGACTATCTTTATGGGTTCTATGAGCTGTTGTGATTAATATCTTACAAACTACGTTTGTATTACAGATGCAACCCAAACAGTTGTCACATCTGTGTATGAATTTTTTTTTATTACAATCTCTGTAATAGGACAAGCCCTCACCCGGTGCAACAATGCCGGGTGAGGGCTTTTTCACTTGGAAACATATTGCTATTTATATTTCCAAGTGAAAATCGTTGTCACTGTTGCCTGACAACAGGCTGCTTGAAGTGGGCATCGAACCCGGGACCTCTCAAACAAGTCCCGTCGCTCTTAACCGCTTACCTACGGGCAAGCCCATGACTATCTTTGGTAGAATTTTTCGTGAAACTATCATGACGTTGATGTACAATAGTTCGAGAAGAAAGTTACTCTACCTTGTGCTATGTGGCAAAGGGCAACATGTAAATTGTTTAGTTTTTTCCCACAATTCAAATACCGCTGGATTTGCCTTCATAAAACGTAATCCATATTTCAATTCGTCGCTACAAACAAAAACTTGTCTGAATATTCTGATTTAGGTAATTATTCAAGTATAATAAGGTTGGCTGGTTAGTTATAAGTAGTACACATTAATTTATGTACTTATGTACTACTAAATGAAATTATTTTTTAACACAATATGTATTATATATTGGTCTTATATTTCGCTCTTTATTCTTGTATCTCTACACAAAGGTTATATGTCGGAGTGCCTGGTAATAAATAATTTCAAAAAACCTTTCATTTTTATTTGATATATTGCTTTGAAGATATTGTACACACACACACACACACATATATATATATATATATATATATATATATATATGTGTGTGTGTGTGTGTGTGTGTAAAATTTAAAAACCTATATTGACTTTTGTGCCGTTGGTTTCCATGTTTATTTTATTCCACGTTAAGTGAAAGCGTGATCACACATATGGTTTTTAAAGTACATATATAAAGCATAATTTTTTTATTACGAAGGTCTATTTGTTATTAACCATTTTAAAAATTCAAATTTCATATGAAATATATTTTTATTTAAGTTAAGGTTAATCTATTTCTATATTATCAATATTACAAATATGTTAGAGAGACAGGAAGGAAACGTTTTAAAATCTTAAAAATAAAACAAATCGCAATTAGAAAGAATTCATTGTATAAAGTACTGTTGTTTCAGCTCCAATTAAAATTTAAATTATGAAACAGCTATCATTACGCTAAACGTATCTAATTAAAACAGTTGAAACATATTTTGAAATATTATTATGAATAATTAACATTAAAATTTATGATAATATAATTAAAAGATTTTTCTAATCTAATCAATTATAAAAAGACACTAAAAGTTTTGCGTGAAATGCTAATAAATAAATAATTCGAGAGGCTGTTCGAACACAGTTTCAATGCAAACACGAAGTTTGGTTTAAATTTTAGTAACTGAAACATCAAAACAAGAACTTTTCAAGTCTTGATTTGACTCATCTTCCGTGCGATTATTACTGCAAATAATGTATAAAAAATAGAATAAAAAATTAATGTTTATAACCAATTTCGAAAAAAACTAATAATAGGCAACGATATTGAGTTATAAACACAGACTTCATAAAAAACTAAAATTATTATTTAATATATATGAATACGACTGCATTAGTATTTAAATGAAAATCAAAGTCTTATAGTCACTCTGACTCTGTGTTTATTGGTATTATGGACTTCAATAACTATCGACATTAATTTGTGGTTTAGAGCAATGCAATTGCTGTTTGTATTATGAGGTACAATTCGATCATTGATAATTATGTTTGAAATGAAGATGTTGAAGTATTACTTGATTATGGCTGTATTCTCACCTATAACATTAATATTATAAATTAATATCGCACACTTGACTATACAGATACAGATTGCAATTATGCTAATGTAGTACTGTATAACTTGGACTAGTTGAATATAATAGACAGTTTAACAGTTAAATTGATTTTTCAAAAATTGTATTTATAATATATGACAGAAGTATATAACAGCCTTCTATTTTAGTTGATTATATTGAATGTTTTGTCAAACACGATATAATTTTTATGAACCTCAAAGATGTTTACGCGCAACACAACAACAGAAAACGCATATTCATACGAAATTTATTTGATAAAACCACTTAATCATAATTTTTGTGCCTTGATAAATTTTCAATAAAAAATTGACTGTTGATTTATATAATGTCAGCCCTATTAGATTAATTCTAATAACAAAAAATCATAAAATATGGATGGATTAACCATTGGGTTACCATCTAAAAAATACGAAATAAGGAAAAGTTTTAGCCCAACAGCTCATAGGACGTAAGGCTCTGATTGCTGTTCAAAAATAATAATAAAAAATAATAATAAAAAAAAATAATAATAAAAAAAATATTGATTTATATAAAGTTTAGTCTCAGGTATAATAATACTTTGCCAGAAGGTTAAACTTTAGCTACCTTAACCTTTGTTGACGATACTTCTATATTGACTACATATGTAGCTACTGACAGGATACAAAAATAGCATAACATAACAATTTATATATAACACATTCTCTTTACGCGAAGACAATTGTCCTCCATCCTTCCTAAATAATATACAAATTCGACAAAGAAATTTAGTAAAATTCTTTCGAATTCTCCTGGTGATAAAAAAGGTGAAAAATAAACAGATATGATGTAGAGTATAGAAGAAGATTTGTAAGAAAAGAATCTATATTCTCAGTTTAAAATCTGTTTTTATATAAAACAATAATCAAGCCCATCTGATAATAATGCTTTTGGAAATTTGCAGATAAATCAAACTGATCGGCAAATTAGTGGACACAAATTGGTAAACCACAAACTTGACATTACATAATTATCTATCAAAGAAAAAGTACGAGCACAAATACTTGTACTTGTATAAGCACAAATACATAAACTAAGATATAGTTTTGAGAGAGAATAGAGCAGATATTTTTAATTTATGGGCCGATTTTGTCGAAAAATAGACAAATGTTAATGGCAAGGCTATGTTACGTGGCAGTTTTCATATAAAATCGTACTAAATACTGTCAAAATGCCATGCATTTGCTATATGATCAGGCGTTTTACACATAAAATGCAAAATCACTCCTATGTTATTTAATCATATCACAAAGATCCAATTATCATCATTTTTTGGACATTTGTGCGTTTTCTAAGTTAGATTTTTTTTACCTAAAACGCCCGACTGCTCACCAACCACATAGGATTTTGATGGTACTACTTCATATAAATACTGCTATATAACATAGATCCCTTATCTTATAGATATAACTATGTAATTTATATTGCTAAAAACGTATGATAATTTAATTCTGTTAATGGTATGGGTGCGGAATGCTCCAATGGGTTTCCTTTCTAATCTCGTAAGTAAACTTTGGTTAATGCAAATAGAAGTTTTTTTCATTTTAGTTCATATTATAACGAATTTGATATATTAACTTCTTTTAACTAATACTTGAATACAAATATGACAAATGGTGCATTATCATCAACTAATACCTCATAATTTCAGAATACCATGTGATAAAATTATTTAAGCGAACTAAATAGTTTCTAAAAAACTATATAGTTTCATTCATGCTAGTACTTGGTCTTCAGAAAACAGATGGACAAGCACCTAACTGATTATAAGCTTGATTTAGTTTTTTTGGTACAGAGGCCCTAGCAAGGATTTATTTCTTATGTCACAAAATCTAATATATATTTACCTCAATCGTTTCCATGATTCTCGCGGATTTCAGTAGTCAGTGTCACGTATTTTCATCGACTGAATGTAACGTTTTGTACTTAACAAAGCAACCATATATCAGCAGAGTTGAAAATCTCATGTGGCAACCCAGTTCTAGGTACAGAAGTCTACGTGATGAAAATCCTTAACAAGGTAACCGCGTAAATACGGCTTGGTGAATTGATCCTTGTTAACAAGAGACGAGACGTAAGATGATATATTGGTTTTTTAGATTGATACAGAAGTATATTGCCCCACAAACATAAATAAACACCGAAGGGTATAAAGTTCGCGACACTTTCATTCAGCCATTATGCCAGTACGTGCAATCATTTTGATATTGAATAAAGTACTGTACGGGGCTGGGATTGAAATAGTTTGAATAGGTTTAAAATAATTTTTACTTTGAAACCTAAAAAACTACTATTGAATCATCTGGTTCCAGCAAGACAAATCTTTCGTTTGGAAACATGTTTTCATGTATGGTTTTAAGTAAAAGAAGATATCATTGATATCCATGCTTGACAACAAGTAGTTTGAATCTGCAACTTAAAGATTACAAACCTCCTATATCCATATCTAAGAGCTTATTGAAGAAAATATTTAACATTTCTAATACTTGGCCCCACATTTCGGTTTGCAGCCAATCACTATTACATAGATTTTAGTCACAACTTGTTTTCACCACAAACGATTTCACCAACTTTGTATCTCATTATATATTTCTACCTCAGTATACTCTACAGCAAATTTAAGATAAAAGAAACTTATGCCAAAATACCCATATAATCTTTTACCAAAATCAACTATACTTTACTAAAATAATTGTTCTTATATCCTAACATGCACGTACTTGAATCTTTATAGATACAGTAAAAAACAAGTGTCTTGAAGTTTTATCGAGTAATTTGCGAAACCTTTCTAAAGGTATTACATGAATACCTTGTCCACTTAAAGTATTGAAATAAATTAAAAGTTTTAATCCAGAACCTTCTGCAAGTTTACAACCGATGTAGCAATTGTGCTAAAAATTTGAACTGCAATTGAACTGCAGAATTGAAACATTTGGTAAATAAGAGAAAAATGCAAGAAACTGTGAATATCTTGTACACATGAAAAAAGTACAGTAAAAGATAATTGTGATCGCTTTTTTATGTAAATATCCATCCAATATCATAAGTAACGTAAGAGGAGGTAAAAATATGAACAAAGATTGCCCTTCATTACATTTGATTTTAAGCATCCCGACACAGTTCTTTGACAATTTAGGTCATAAATAGTGATTAAAAATGCAATTTGAAGATGTGATATATGCTCTCCCTCGTGGATTAGTTTGCACAGCTATGGACTTTCAATCAGAGGTTTCAAGTTCAATATCAACTTCAAACAAACTGATACCAAGCAGTCGTGACACGCTTTTTACTTAAGATAAAAATAGGTCTCCAAGTAAAAGTAGTCTTTACTTACTGGCATTGCTGATTCCAATCAAAAGCCATCAGTATTAATGTTGTTCTATCAATAAAAACATCAAACACTGTGAGCCAACAATTGGGTTGCGATCTATAAAGCCACGAAGTTAAACAGTTATCAAAACAAGCTTATAGGACTATTAGGTTCTGATGAAACCTTAACCTTTTCAGTTTGGAGCTACATTACACTGTCGTATATGGCAAAGTTATTGTTTGCATATAATACTTGCATGTGGGTTGAGCACTCAAATTTCTAAAAGCTTTAACATTTTTAAAAATTATGAAAAAATTTTATTATTCATTATTCGTTTCGAAGATACAGAGAAAAAGGTAAAAATGATATTTGGCGGTCAAAATAATCATTAGACATATGCAAATCAAATTATGAGATATTTGATAAAATTTTGAAAAATGTGTATTAATTTTGTTACAATTTTGTTGGGTTCCGTACCACGATTTTTAATTTTTAAAGTTTACTTATACGGTTCGAGCAAATTTCAAAATTTCCAGCAACTTTTTTTTTAATTTTCAAAAATATACACAGGTTTATAGTTCAAATATGGATGTTGAATTTACAAATCAGTTTGAAAATGTATATATTTCAAATTCGTTATTCTAATCATAAGAAATATATCCACAGATGCATTTATTAGGTACGGAACCTGCTAATGTAAACTTTCTCAAGTGCTTTCAGCGATAAGATTGTTGCTGTATATTTTATGAACCATGAAATATATAGTGATTATAATTGTTATTAATCAGTGATCAACATTCATTGATTACTGATTTTTTTCCTCAAATATTTAATTCTGGTACCGAAAATTCCAGGAATTTGCCTTAAGGCGCACCACTAGTTTTATGTAATAAAAAGTAGCTACATGTTATCATGTAATTAGTGTTAAATTTGTACCTAATTTTCCCAGTGAAATAAATTCATAGGAGACAGAGGTTGGACTAGATCGATAGAACCAGAAGCTACATTTTTACAACACAATGTAATAAAATAATAAATTAATTAAGTAGATTTCAATAAATGTTGATTGTAATGATAATCACATGATCGTCGTTGAAAGTACAATAAAATCCAGTATCACGTTCTGTTAATAATTCGAGCTAATATCATTATGGCATGTACTATGAGCTATATAACACATAACACGATGTGTTCATAAACAATGTAAATACAATCCCCGGCTCGTATGTCCTCATAATTCAATTTGAATAAAATTTTCCCCTTGAATCGAGCGACGAATTGTTTGTGGCGTGCGAAGTATGAGCGGGTAAATAATGAAAGCAAAAACACGGCCGTATAAAACACACAACCGAATACCGAAAGTTTCGCAAAATGTTGTAATTTTCGCCAACATGATTTAGCACTTTCCTTGTATATTATACTTTAATGGACTTTTATGAACTCTTAAAAGGATAAAGAAATTATGATACAACGGTACTTGATTTTTATTACTGTATCGTTCGAACTATTTATTACAGTTTGCGCAATGGGACGGTAATAATACACGATCATAAAATGAGACTAGAAACCAAATCGACATTATGTTACCAATATTGACTTTGAAAAGGAAGAGATAGAATTAAACGTTTATTACAAGTGAAAGGGAATCATATTTTATAAAACTACAGCGAACTACTGCAGCAGTTCCCAAATTAAATTGAAAACTAACAAAGCGTTACTCCCGATGCAGTTAAAATAATCTTCAAGATGATCATGAAGAATTTATATCACTCTTTGGAGACGGTCTTCACGGAACTAATTATGTATGCAAATGATACTGGGTACTATGGTTCCAGTACCTTTGCATTATGAATCAGTCTTATAAAACATAAAGTGCTACCACATTTAAAAACCAGTATTTTATGCAAAGAAAAGTATTAGCTCACTATTTGTCCTGTCTTTAATAATTTTAAAATTGCATGATTCATTATAAAAGAGATTGCACAAATTTATAAATAACCATTAAGTATATTTAGCTATTTCGTGAAAAATCTAAGTCGAAAATTAAACTTTCCATGGAAGACTTCAAATACATTCATCATAGTTAATTATTAGTCAGATGCACTTTTGTTGGTTGTTAGATAAATGTTCTGAACAACTAATGCTTTATTAGGATAGGACGAAGCACAGAAGTCCAGTTTGATTTTCATTAATTATACTGCCTAAAACAAAAGAACTTCTATAGACTAGAAACCTATAAAACAATGCCCAGTGAAAATCCCACTTAAATCCCAATTATAAGAAATATGTTTTATTACTACTTTTCAAAAATTTGTCATCTATCACCATCCTCAAATTGAAGATGGTTCAAATAAATATTCTGCATAATATTTTCAATTACAACAGTTTAAAAATAAGATTAAAAATGTTGCCTAATTTCTCATTTGCTTATATTCTGTGATTTAAAATAATTGAATAACAATTTTAGTTACTTAATAAAAGTACACAATTAGTTGAAACATATGGATCAAAATGAGCTTTTCATGAGATTCAACACCATAATTTAAAAATTACAATTATAATATATTATTTTATTAAGTTTGATATGTGTTGTCTATTGTGATATAATTAGTTTGGTCTTGAACACCTTATATCACAACAAATAACATATATTGAACAATACTGACTATGTCATATAAAACTCCAATCAGCTAATTGATGATTGTGAAAAAAGTACTTTCAAAAAATTTCATTTGGTCTTTTTTACCTCATAGACAGGGTAAAATAAGACAAACTGAGGGAAAACAAGTAAAATGTCTTATATTAATTTCAAAGGAATTTTAAGGAAAAATACACATTATTCACCCAATGCAAAATAAAAAATTGCATGGGTACCTTTTTACAGAGATAACACTGTGTATATACTTGTTCTGGTATTTCATCATAAATAATAATCATCAGCAGAGTTAGAATTACTATTTATTTAATTTATTTCTTATGAAATTGCTTTTTCTAACTTAATTTTCTTTCTTGTTTACTATTTCTTATTGTTTATCGTTTCAGTGTAAAGGTTCAGTTGGACCTTTTTTCCCACCCAAGTGGAAGCTTTTATAGACAATATATGAAAAACTGTTTCTAATCTAACTCAAAACTAACAATACATATGAAAATACAATAAAATAACGTTTATTAAAAATTCTATTGAAGTCTCATAAACTAAACAACAGAGCTTACAACCAAAAAACATTGCCGTTCATCTTCATAGCAATGTCGTAAGGATTATAGGTGATGGTTTGATATGAATCTTTTTTCCTCTACTTTCAAATATCGTTGTTAAAAAATTCTTAACTTTACTTGTTCTTGAGATATCGGTGGTGGACGTTTTTACACGTGGATCTTTAAGCCCAGCTCTATATATATATATATATATATATATATATATATATATATATATATTATTTTCAAACGATTTTAAACAATCAAGAACTGTTTGAAATATATTGGTTGAAAAACGTGGTTATTAGGTTTTGGTAAAAATCGGCTGGGACGTTTCGGCGTAAATAAATGTAATTTTTTTTTGAAAACTTTGATGAAACTTAGTATAACGAAAGATTTCATAGACTTAAAAAAACATACAAACATTTTATAGACCTACAATAGGCGGTTGAATTATATAAAATCATCAAAGTTTAGAATTGCGTCTAAACGATTTTAATCAGAACCCATATGATGCATATACACATTCTATTGTGTTTTGTAGTTAGCTACTGATTACAGTTTACGTCTACACTTGAATCAAGTACATATTTAGAACCAGAAATAGGTAAAATAGAATATGTCAAATTAATTTAATGTATACAATTACAGATAGTATAAGTATGATTCAAAGATGTCGATTGAAATTTTGAAGTTTTTAATAAAGGCAAAATGTTTATTTTCGAAACAAACTGTTAAACATTTTATCTAAATATAATGTGACCATAAGTCCCGGTTTGGCCGGGACAGTCTCGGATTTCGACCGTGTATCCCGGGTTTTTGTAACAGCAATATTTGCCCTGGATTTGGACATTTTGTCCCGGATTGTCGCTGGTTTTCGAAAAGTATAGAAAAATTTCGAAGAAAATTGAACAGAATTGTATACAAAGATTATAAGCGAAAAAACATATAGATCCAAAAATAAAAGATATAGAATAATAAAGTTTTTACTAAAAGTAGTGCTTTTGAGTTTAAAAAATGATTCACTTATTAGATTTTTATTATAATTGTTATTTCAAAATCATATCTAATCATACCCACATTAGCAGAAATAAAAATAACCGTCCCGGTTTTGACACTAAAACATATGATCACCTTATTAAATTGCTAACTTTAATTCCTGTTGATAAAGTCGATCATTCACCCGTAAATGAAAGTTCATCCGATAGGCGAAATGCTAGATACAACTAGTTTATTTATTACATATTGACTTATTTTGTCATTTTAGATTAAAATATATCACTGGTTTTACATTTCATTCTCCCACAAAAACCCTATTATCAACTTCTTAAAATAAATCTTTGTGACTAAAAGTTCTATCTTCCTACTAAAAGTCCAGGAAAAAAGGTTAAATATATATATAAAGTTCTCCTATTATATTTTCGGATGTAACGAACCTATGCAAAATCTATCGGTAGATTTACGAAGCGCAAGGGCGGTGTAATGTATCATGATATGTGCGAATTTGTGCGTGAGAAGTAGGTAAATATCATAACAGAATATTATAATCTTGTGATGGATCACGTTATTTTTCCGATACAGGCTTATCCATCGAACATATTTTGTTCCCCATATTGAAAGGAGTGTTTCTATTTAGCCGGCGTTTCTATACGTATTCAGAAACTCAGACAAGTTTGACACCTGCCTCAAACTGCATTGAGAATATCATCATAATAATTGAAAGGGGTACGTTTTGAGTAGTCCTTGCCAAATTTGATTCGATAATTGACAGATGAAGTATGATATATTCTGAATTGTATACTTGCATGTCGATGGTCATTACAGTATATTATTACCATTTCATGTTTACGGAAAAGATTGAACTTTATAATGATGGTCATTAAGTATATTTATTTACTTCCCGGATACTTAGAGTTGAAAATTTAACATTCCATGTAAAACTTAGAATTTAATTTTCATATAACTGAACACCCATTGATTAACTTTTATTGTTAGTTAATTATTAGTCAACTATGTGTTTCGTTGTAATATAAATATTCTTAACAATAAATGCTTTCTTTATTAGTGTAGGGCGGGGCACAAATGCCCAATTTGAAATTTAGTAATTATACTCTCTAAAACAAAATAACTACATAAAAACACATAACACATATCAAAATGCAAATATAGAACTACGTTCAGTAAAATTCCCAAATAATTCTCAATATATTACTATTTTTCTACTCATCTGTCATTCTTTACTCCATTAAATCAAAGATGGTTCCAAGAAACATTTTGCATAATTAATTACAAAAAATTTACAATTTTTTTATTTGCTTATATTCTGTGATTTAAAATATTTAAATAACAATTTTAGTTGAATAATGGTGATAAAATTGTATAATTAATTGAAACATGTGGATTAAAATGTGCTTAATTAGCATTCCATGTGCAAGTCTAGTTACTATAATGTTTTACCTATTGTTTAGGAATAAGTATATTTTCTGTTCTTAGTTAGAATATACATTTAAACAATAGAATAATCATTTAGAGCACTACTTTATTTTATACATGTATAGATTACAGCTTTAACCAAGCTTGTTTAGAAGTAGGGTAGAGCGAGCCCTTAAAAGTCCGCAGGTAAGAAGGTCTACCTGTTCACCACCGATATCTCAAAAACAAGTAGAGTTACAATTTTTGGACAAGAATATTTGAAAGTAGAGGAAAAAAGATGTATAACCAGCCATCACCTTGATTCTGACGATATTTCTATCATGATGATCATAAACAATCAATCAATCTTTATATGTGTTAGAATATACATTTAAACATCAATCTTTTCTTGTTATTTTTCTTTTGGTTGTGAGCACTGTTGTTTAGTTAACGAGACCTTAAAATAATATTTTAGGTGCATGTTATTCAATTGTTCTAAAAATGTATGTAGTAATGTATTGTTAATTTTAAGTTAAATTCAACAGTTTTTTTAAATATAACTTCAATAAAAGGTTACATGTGGGTAGGGTAAAAAGGACCAAGTGAATCAATATTTTAACAAAGTTGTAAACATCAAGAATGTAGTATGCAGAAAAATAACGTAAGTTAAAAAAAAGTTTTTTTATAAGAGATCAACTAAATTAATAGTTATTTCAACTCTGCTGATTAATATTTCTGACGAAATATAAGATCAAGGGTTAATACAGTACAGTTTATCTCTGTAAAAAATATACCCATTTTGCATTGGTTAAATAATGTAGCTATTATTTTGTTAAATCTGTTTGAAATAAAAAATAAGGCATAGGGTTGTTTAATTCCCTGACCGTGCCAGCCTGACTATGGGGTAAAAAAAGCAGGTGAAAAAACAGCAAACAACACTTTTTTACAATGATGAATTAACTAGGAGTTCTAATGAACAGTAGCCAGAAAGTTGTTTGTTTGATATGTGTTATTTGCTGTGATATATTTAGTTTAGTTTTTAGTGAAACTTTTTACAATATAATTTCTCGAAGTCAAATAGGATCTTTGTACCCCACCCTACCCAATGGTTATATTAATAGCACCACGCCAGAACCAAATCGGAAAGAAAATTTATAGCCCGATATCATTAAATTAGTAAAAGAAAATAGTATTATGTGATTTTCATGATAACTTAACATATGAAAATTGTTTTGTTTATAATTATTTGAATTTAATTATTGAATCACACATACCAAATTCACAAGTGAGAAGTGTTCAGATTTTTCAGAGTAAGAAACCAAAAAAAAAAAATTTTTGTTACATTTTGTAGCTGCTTGCAGCACATCATTCTATTTCAAAATAAAATACTCAACCTAAACATTACATCTTAATATTAAATGAATATTCTCATCATATTGGTTTGATAAATTTCAATTGTAAAGCTAAAACTCAAGAATTGGTCAATCAAACTAGCATATTAATTTAGTTAGAAAAAAAAATTGAAATTAAATTGAAAAAATCTTGCAATATCTTAGAAGGCAAATTCTTCATAACCAGTTATAACGTTATCAATAACAAATATAGTTTTAACAAATTTTAAATTATTAAAAAGAAAAAAAAAAAAAATAATAATAAAACATAATTTAGTATAATGAAATCATTTCAAAAGTTTGTATCACTACCTCCTGCAAATAGTTGTATCGACTTTTATTTTCAGCTGTACCTTCGACAAAGGATTATATCAATATCTTCTAATATCGCTAGAGACTTTCTGAGAGCGTCTCATATAAAATACTCAGATGACATGAAATTTGTAAGATGAAAGCACAGAATGCCGATGCTTTGATAGCTCAGACACATATATAACAACAATGTATTTCGAGATAAAGGCACTTTCTTTTCAAAACTATTTTATGTTATTTGAGATGCAGGTAAGATACGTTTAGCAGTGTATCAAATTCACATCAGCAAAGTTATGGCGAAGACAACTTAGAAGTGACTGATTTAATAAAGAGATACTAGTTCGAAAACATGGCATTTTATAGCAATGTATCATTTGTCAACGTTTCTACAACGTTATTTCCATTGACCTCGCCAAAAGGATTTTTACATTGACGCATCAATGTACTTCATGTGCAAAATAGGGTAATCTCATTTAGAAGCATTTTCCATCTATTTTTTAAATGAAATTTGATATCACTTCTGTGTGATATCAGGTCTTCTCAATTTTGTTAATATATTATAATTAAAAATATATCATATATTACTATACTACTATAATATACTATATTTTATATCCTTTCTACGCATTTTTTATAAAACATTCACTATACTCTATTTATTACTCCACAGATATATGCGTGAATATTTTATATTTAAATTTTGTATTTATTTTTCATATATTGATGCCAAAAAGTAACCATATACTTTGGAATAACAATTAAATGACATTATCATATGTTTGGATTAATCTGCTCATTAAAATATTTTTTAATTTTTACATAGTAAATCAATAAGATTTTCCACAGCCCGTAATTATAGCACGAAAAAATTATTTACAGCAAATAATAATTTTTGACCATTTTTATTAAAAAAAATCGGACCATTAGAGAAGTAATTATACTCTTTAAATTCCGTAGTAAAATAATTATTAAATATCATTTAGTATATACAAATCATTTACATTCCTTAAGAATGACAAAGTTAATTATATTTTGATTCTATTTTGAAATGTTAATTTATACAAATATAATTAAGACAAAATAATTAAAATAAATTAAAACAAACGTCAATTTCAGTTGATAATTATTTAGCTTTCTAAGATAGTAATAATAGTATGTACTAAAAAAAGCCTATTCAAAAAAAAACTACATTTATATTTGGTTCAAATCTATATTATTTGAATGTTGACTTTGAATTTTTATTCTTAAAATTTTTATAGAAATTGCAGTATGCCTTTCCATAAAAATTTTTCAATATTTGTTTTGTTAGGTTTATATAAGTGCAATCAGAAATCAACCGAATGTTTATCCTAATTTGTTATATTTATATGGACTTAATTGGAAAAACTAGTTTTCCATAAAGACTTATTTATGATTCAAATTCAAATAAAAATAGATATTATTCTTATTTTTTTATTTAACCTCGAAACCTTGTGTTTGCAAGGCTGAGACTTTACCAACAAGTCACGTACATTAAAGTTATTTCATAAATATAATAATATATTTTATATCTTATTTTTCGAAGCAGATTTTTAAGGAAGATGATAATGATATAATTATATTAAGAATAGGGTAAGGCAAGGTAAAATTTGACTTTGAGCAGTTATAATGTGAAAATCAAACTCATTATATCACAACAAATAACACATATCAAACAAGCAACTATCTGACTATGTTCAGTAGAACTCCAAGCTATTCCATCATTGTAGAAATGTCTTATTTGCTGTTTTTCATAAATTTGTCTAACGTTTTAATCATAATTTTGAATTTCGAAATAATAGCTGCATCATTCAGCAAATGCAAAATATAAATATATGGAAACATTTTATACAGAGAAAACACTGTAGATAAACTTGACCTGGTATTTCATTTCATTAAAATTTCAATTTATCTTTTGTCAAATTGCTTTCTTTAACTTGATACATTTTTTTTTTCAATATTTCTTGTTGTCTTTACCAGGGTAAAAATTCAGTTTATCGTTTTTTGTCACCCACGTGTGAGCTTTTATAGATATTTTATAAAAAAAACGTTGAATTTGACTTAAAATAACAATATATCTTATAAAATAAATGAGATAAAGGCTTAAAAATATATCTTATAAAATAAAAATAAAGGATTTGAAAAATATATTTTAATGTATCGACAACTAAACAACTATGCTCACAGCCAGATAAACGAAAGAAAATTCTTTTGTTATGGATTTTCAAACTTAAATTTTTTTTTTGGCGTTTTTCTCTCGATAGCAGAGGCATAAAAATTAAAGTGATCGCTGGTAATACATCTTTTTCCTCTACTTTCAAATATAGTTGTTAATTAAATTTGTTACTTGATCGGTTTTTTGAGATATCGGTTGTGGACTTTTTTACCCATGGACCTTTAAGCTTCGCTCTCCCTATATACATAAAAATATAGGTGTAAGTATAAAAATGTAAATTCATGTATCTTAAACAAAATTACTTATTACTTATTTAATCTTAAAGTGACGATTTTCTCAAAAGAATAAAAAGTTCTCCGACTGAACAATTTTACCTAATTTCTTCAAATAGTGAACTGCCAAATACACATGCTCTGCCTTTTATTACGTTTCTTCTCTCAAGAGAGCCCCGGTGTAATCCATGGAAATCAATGCTTCACATAAGAGCCTTTTCCTTTAAGAAACTTGAAAGCTTTCAGTGCCGGCACAAATATGTGTACATTGTAGCAAGTTTCTAAGATTTTCTGAGGCTTGTGTATGTATTAAGCTCGAGGAATAGATTCCAGCTGTTGCTGGCAATCTTGTGCATCGGAATATATTGAAGCGCCCACATGCACTCGCTACGGTATAAATATTCGATTGAATATTCCAATATTGTAAATATATTTTCCTTCGAAGGTTAATTAAATTGGATCGCAGAAACAGCATTTTATGGTTCAATTATACTACCAGATCAGTAGAAGTATATTTACAATTTAAAATATAAGATCACACATTAAGTGGGTGGATTAAGGAGGATTTTTCACAACTGCTCCCATACTAGTGCTGAATATATATATATATATATATATATATATATATATATACGTATTCGTTTTTTCAAAAAAATATTTATTTATTCGTCTACATTAATGTGGTCCCCTTCAAAGTAGTCCCCCCCAGATATAATACACTTACGCCAGCGTTTTTTCCAATTTTCGAAGCACCCTTGATATTCACTTTTTGATATGTCCTTGAGCGAGGAAAACCGCCGTCCTTTCATGGGTCTCTTCAACTATGGGAATAGGAAAAAGTCACACGGAGCCATATCTGGTGAATTTTTGCACTTTGCAACACTTTATTTCATTTTTTACGCAAAATTTAATACAAATTCTTTGACTTTTCAATTCTTCCATTGTAAAAATCGCGGAGCTCAGAAAAACACGTCGAACCTTAGCGACTACCACAGACAAAGTAAACAGTGAATATAGCTGAAAATTTCATCATACTTTAGGGGCATGTATACCAACACAATAAAAAAAAAAATTGACAATCAGACACTCCAGACCCGCGAAATTTAATTATTAGTAATTCCGGGTACTTTTTGAACAGACCACGTATATATAAATATTTTAATTATAATGTTTATTACAACTGTTAAATAGTTAACATCTAGTAATATTGATGAATAATAACATAAATTTAAAAAAATAAGAGAGCAAAGGAAAGAATTTACATGAAAATAATATCCGTAGTATGATAATCTTATATATAAAAATGGAGCTCTCTTTCAAATGTCCGAATAAAACTCGAAAACGGCTGAATCGATTTGGCCAGTCTTAGTCTTGAAAAATTCGTGCCAATCCAGAGAATGTCCAAAAAGTGAGAAATTATTTCAAATCCGCGTAGAAACTTTACATTTTTAATTTGAAAATTTTTGTAGAAGCGTAATCTAAATAAAACAATAGACGATTGCTAATCCGTGAAATGTCAAACGTTTTTGACAGATGATGTTCAATTACGTTTAATAGGATGTTTTACGCGAATATTATTTATTTATGATAAATTTGTAGTAAGTAGTTTTGTTTGTAGTTTTATTTATATACAAAAACGTTAGTAAACGGGCCGCAAGTGTTACTAGAGACTCAAAATATAAACTTTTTTGATATGTTAATATGAAAATGCACTTTTTGGCATATTTTTCTCAAACACGGTGCTCTGAAAGATCTCATTTGTATAATTATATACTCATTGGTATTTATAAAACATTTTCTAGGTTATATTATTTTTTATTTATCTTATTTAAATTCAGAACCTAAATTTGGTATCGATGAAATGAACATTTTGTCGAATAACATTTTTCCAATTATAATTTCCCATAATTTATCGCAGAATAGATATTAATATATGAAGGTCCGGGATTAAAAAGGTCCACCACCAATGTGCCAAAAATCAGTAAAGTTAAGCATTGTTTAACAACAATATTTGAAAGTAGAGGAAAAAAGATGTATAGCCAGCTAAAAACTTGATTTGAAAACGATAATCTTTGAAATGGGGGAGATAAACGGTAATCTTTGAAAATCCATAATAAAAGTATTTTCTTCCGTTGGTAGTTTTAGCATTAGTTAAAAATGTAATTATTTTGTAAAATACCTTTAAAATTATAATAAGGCTTTAATCCTTTTGCCACCTGCCCGTTACAAGTTGCCCCGCATATAGGATAAAAAGATCTAGATAACAATTTTATGGAAGACATAAAAAAAGCACATTTCTACAATGATTAAGTAGAAGTCAGTTTACTGAACGTAGTCAGATAATTGTTCGTTTGATATGTGTTATTTGTTGTGATATAATTGTTATGGTTTTCACAATATAGTTTATATTTGCTCAAAGTCAAATTGGACCTTTGTGCCTCGCCCTGCTCTACATATATACTTTTTATTAAATTTACTTTAATTCATCGAATGCAACTTGAAACTTTTCAAATAGCAGGTCAAAGAAGAAATACTTAATTCATTTTTTATCTCTTCTCGCAAAAATTTGAAAATTTTGTATAAGCTCAGTAGTATTATTTACAATTATACACAAAATCCAGAATCCAAAAAAGAATCTGAAAAACTTGAAAAGTAATCAATAAGTCAAAAGACCAAAAAAGACTTTGGATTATAACACGTTTTCTCTAGAAAATGTTTAAAACTTCCAGTTGACAAAATATAGACAACTAATGGGGTTTATTGTTTTATAATACCTCATTGTTTATAGCATTGAAACAACACATCCTTATGCACTCAAAGTATTAATATTTTAGATTCTCTAGAAATTGTTTAGAATATACCTTACTTAGCAAAACAACGTTTGCCGGGTCAGCTAGTTTAATATAAAATAAAAGCAAATTGCTGAAAATATGATACGCAATCGTGTGTAATATTAAATTGTCCAGAAATACGCTAATTTTGTTTATTCATTACTATCCAATATGTTTCAACACTGGATATCTTTCAAAGAAAACGTATGCATTTTATTTATTACATTTCTGATCTGATTAAAATTTAAATAAACGTAAATCAATACAAAAATAATAATATAAAAAACATTCAACAGATATCATAACATAATTGGCCGTAAGAAAGTTTATCTGTAAAAAAATTTAAAATAGTTCAAAGTGGCATTTAATTGTAATAATTGACTTAATCAACCAAAATGGAGATCCAGATATTTAGATACGATTTTCAACTGTTTATTCCGAAAATAAAGTTTTCACTTTCACTTAATTCTAAACGTTGCTATTTCTAGTTGATACCTCTCAAAATCATTTAAATTGTATTGATTATAGAGAACAGACACATGTGTCTGTATGTCCAAAAATTGTAGCTTATTATTCCAAATTTGAATTAATTTATATAATTCAACCATTTTTAGTTGGCCGTTTTAGTGCGTGAAATTTATCGCCGAAAAGCTACTAATATTTTTAAACTTTGATGAATTTTTAAAAGTAAACTACTTTTGTAAGGCCGTAATATTTTAGTGTGTTCTAAAAGACCATGATATCTGTCGCGAAAATAAATAATCATAAAAATCGTCGAAAAAAAAATTTTAACGGTTAATTGCAGGAACTTGTGTCATCGAATCTTTATCAAAAGCTAATCAGTATTATTTCCTACTTACATTTATCGAACGTTGTTTGAATTTTCAGAATAAATTCAAAATTTTTAGCTAAAGCAATTTTTTTACTTCTCTGCTATTTACAAAAAAAAAACGGCTCTGCCGGTCGTCGCGCCGCACTGACAAACGCAAGACCTTACCGAGTTACATCGAATTGCTTTTAAATTTTTGAAATCGGTCCAGCCGTTTTTTAGAAAACGTCGACGTAGAATAGCTTGAAACGTTGAGAAAACAAAAAATTATCGAATCGGATTTTTTGATAAAAACAAGTTTCTAATTAGGGAAGTTTAAAATGCATTTTTTGGTTGTTTTTCAAAAATTTATCACCTGGTCCTTTTTAACATACAGGTGGGGTAAAATGGGACGGCCAGGGAACAAACAAGACTTATGTTCATTCTTTATTTTGAAAGGATTTTACAAAACACTACCTGCTTTATTTAACCAATGTAGAATATAAATTTTACATATGAGTACATTTTTTACAAAGTTAACACTGCATATCACCTTAATCTGGTATTTTGTCACGGGCAGTCCGTTACTCTGTAACTGTGTAACACCGTTAGTCCGATACTTCGTTAATTAGGCTGACTAAGTCAGTATCTCAGTCTACAAGTGTACGATTAAAGATTTGTTAGTACTTAGAGTTTATGCCAAGGACATGACTGCACATAGGTACAGTCATACCCTCACACCTCTAACTTATATGTAAATGATCTTATTAATGAACAAGATCGTAAGAGCATTCCGTTTCATTCGCGTAGTTAGTAATGTTCGTCTCCACAGATAATTACAGGGTGTTCATCAAAGTGCAATGCTAAAATGTAATAATTGGCAGTCATTGCACACCCAAGAAAAGCGTTTCAACCCACACTCGTCACAAAATGAACTATTTTCTAGATTGATAACATATTTTGATCTAAATCTAAATTTTCAAGTGAAAATATGCACTGAATACTGACTAATGAATTGAAACCATGGTTTTAATGGAAATACAAAAAACTGCGTCCATTTGGTCTACCTATCTACATTAGGGAATGCAATACCGGTATACCGATATACCGAATTACCGGTAAACCGCCCGATTTTTCGGCGGTATTTTTACCGGTATTTACCCAAAAATACCGGTATTTTCGGTATTTTTACATAAGCGCTATTTGATACATAGCATAAACAGCTATATCTTCAAGTGATTCTATAGAATAAACAAATGTCAAATATTATCTCAACTCGTCATTAAACTGAATATTTATTGCTTTACTTAGGGTTTCATATCGTGTTACAATAAATAGAATTGGACTGGTAGATAATGATGTTTGTTTGATCTTATGTAAAAATGTAACAGTTTTTTAAGTGATATTTGCGCCAAAATATTTTATATCATACAGATTACCCCTGCGTAATCTTTATTTTTTCTAACTTTATACATAATAATTATGATAATTACTAAATATTTATGCTTTTTATTGCAATTATAAAATATTATTTTTCAAAAACGTTTCGAGGTTTGAAAATACTATAGAAGCATCACATTGTTTTAAATAACAATACTCAACAATTATAGTAACTTATTATTTATCTCAAGAAAGTATCCGATCTTAAATTAGTGTAGAATTTTTTTTTTAATATTGGAGATTATGCTAATTTAACACATCGGATACATACAATACAGTTTATTATAATAATGTAATATGATCTTTTATGAGTTTTTGGTCTTTCTTACTCATAAGTTTGTTTTTGGCGAAAAATACTCAATATACTCTATAGTGATAATAAATTAATTAAATGGGATATGATTTTGTTAAATTATTATTTGAAAAAAAATATTGTTTTATTTGATCGTTTTTATTGTTTAGTTGAATATAGTTGTAGTTGTACATACATTTTTTTATATTTGTACTAGTAACTTTCAATTTTGTTTACGTTTGTTTAAGATAATAAAAATACCGGTAATTTACCGGTGTTCCGGTTTTAAAATGAAAAATTACCGAAATACCGGTATTGAAATTTTCCATCGGTATTGCATTCCCTTATCTACATAATAGTTGTTCATATGCGCATCGAAAAATTGAGTCTATTTGGTTGGCATTGTGTTCATTTTAATATGCCTAATATATTCGATTTACATGGATCATGATTACTTTATTATATAATAATGTTGTCTTCATTAGAGTCAGACATAAAATAAATACCTGAATGTAATAATCATAAAACGCGTTATGCAAAACATTCGCCTTTGCTGCTGGCGCCAGTTATCTCTGAATTGAATAATGAACGGGGTTCTGCCGGAGGAGAATGAGTTTGCCTTCACAATTGGCCGAGTTAAATTCTAAAGTAATTTTGTAAAAGGAGCACATAACTAATTATCAAACTTGAAACGCAATTCATAACTTTATGAAGTCTTCCATTGTTATTGCGTGTTTTGTCTGCTGCGAACGTTTGATTTGGACTGGTTTACTGTTAGCTGAAGAGTTGATGGTTGCGTGTGTATGTTCGAATAATAAGTGACATTGTCAGAAATTTGCGTTTTAGGGTAACTTAGGGTAGTACTTGTGTAGAAGCAATGTTTTCATTAAAATAATTATACGAGTATAACACATGGCATATATGGCTGTTGTGAAAATTAAAAAAAAGAAGAGTGATGGATATCTCGGTTTAGGAATCACAAGATTTCATCGTCACAACATGCAGTACTGCTATTCATTTTTACTCAAAAATATGTTCCAAGGTAACATAGTAGAAATATCCGAAATACCCCTTTCGGATATTACTACAAAAAGTTAATATAATCATCATAATTAGAAAGAGAACAGCCCTTGGTTTGCCTTTTGGTCAAAAATATATCGAAACTGGAACAGGTCAACCATAAGGTTGCAGTTGCCTGAAAATACTCATTGGTAAAAGTAAGCGCGAAAACAAATCTTCATACTTAAGTTTATAAATGCGAAAACAAATCTTCATACTTAAGCTTACAGAGGGACCGGTTCATAGCATAACAGACCAATGTTATGGCAAGGCTATGTTATGTAGACCTTTCCATACAAATTCGTTCCAAATATTGTCAAAAGTCATGTGGTTGCTGAGCTGTCAGGTGTTTTTCTCAGGTTATCAGATAGAAAACCTAACCTAGAAATCGCATAAATGTCAAAAAAAACGATCTTAGATAACATAGTCTTTCTGACCCAGCTTCATAACATACAAGTGACGTTGCAGTTTATGTGTGAAAGGCCTGAATGCACAGCAAATACGTGATATTTTGACAGTACTCTGTATAATTCAATAGCATAATGTATCCAATTTGGAGCGTAACAGGGCTTTGCCATAACATTGGTCTGTTATGCGGCAGAATCGGTCCCAGAATACCAAAAATTTTGAAGACCTTTCAGCAAAAAAAATTCTAAGGATTAACAAAAAATTTAACAGTACTGCATATATAAAAATTATTTGTTTCAATTCAAATGTACCTCTTAAATCGTACCTCTTATAATTTTATTTCATAAAAATCATTCTTCAATTCTAATTCTGATACTGCCTAGTATTACGAAATTATTGTAAATTTTATATAAAAATCATGAAAAGCTATCACAGAATTGACTGCTAGAGCCTATTGCAAATTTGGCCTACTGCAGAATCTTTAAAAACCTTTGAAAAAAATTGTCTTAATTTTAGCGTAGATTGAGGCACAAAGGTCCAATTTGACATTTAGCAGTTAAATTGTGAAAACCAAACTAATTACATCACAACAAACAACACATATCACACAAACAACTATTTGACTAAGTTTAGTAAAACTTTTAGCTAATTAATTGCAGAATCAAGGTGATGGCTGGTTATACATATTTTTTCCTTTACTTTTCAATATTGTTCTTAAAAATTCTTAACCTTACTTGTTTTTCAGATACCGGTTGTGGACTACCCATTAGTTATTTAATTTTGAATTTAAATTTATTTTTAATAGATAATTATAACTTAATATGATTTTTCAAATAATTTATTAGTCTGCAACTTATAAATTTGAATTTTTACATTTATTTTATGGTTACATTACAATTCGACCAATCTTTTTGTCCGAAAATTGTACTAGAAGTAAAATGAACAAGGAATGACTTAAACTTTTTACTATTGATATTAATCGTATAATATATTTCACATTTTTTTGATAGTTTATTTTTGCCTTTTTATTACAACATTTTGAAATTCAATTAAAAAAAATATCATAAAAAATAATTTTTTGCAAAAAATATCATTAATCCAATACTTCAATCTATGCGATTGATATGTATTGAACAATAATTCATATTGATGTTTAGGTGGTTTAGATATTCTCCTACGTTTTCAATTTAACACAAAAACATAAAAGAGAGACTGATAAATGTGCTATATAGTTTTTGAAATAATAGAAATGCCTTATGTAATTCAATTTACATTCATTTTATAGTAATTATTTATGATATACGCAATTACTGAATAATACATTGCGTAGATAAGTAATTAATTTCACATCACGTAAAAAATAATTAATTCATTAAATGAGTATGTTATTAAATAGCTTGCTTTAATTAAAGTTGGTATAATATAAACAGAGGAATTAACATGAAGCATAGTAATTACTAGTATGTTTATCAACAATAATAATTTTTTTTACAAATGTAATTATTTTAATAAAATATGTTAGTTGCGAGATTTGATAAATCATTTCATAATTCTCAAATTCATGAAATTGTATACATGTATATATACATATAATATATATATTCACTCTATAGGAATCGAATAACGATTTAAATGTTTAAAATTTATTTACTTATATAAAATTATTATTGAACATTTTTCAACTTTATTTTTTTATAAATTGTTGGTGGACCTTTCTACCTAAGGACCTTTAAGCCCCGCTCTACCCTACATCGATTTTTACCTCCATAATAAATAAGCAGATTTTGAAAGTTTGGGTGGATTGCAACAAATATTTTGTATATTCCACACCAAGTTTGTAATATGTACGAACAAAAAACTAATTAAATTTGAAAGCAAAATTAGTCGAAATAAAAGGTATGAAAATGATTTTTTTAATTACCTGCATTTCCACGTAAAATAAATCGCCCTTTCTGCTCGTGGCTTTAAAACAAACAGCGCCCACGCCCCCATCGCCTCCTGAATTATTTCTCCACAACGGAACCATTAATTTTGGTATAGGCCATTAAATCAATATGACGTTTCAGCTATTAAACGGAGTAATGGCCATTTTTACATTATATTTAATTTGGAAAGCTCTTGAGAGATTCTCTCGTAAATTTATATTTTCTTGTGACCGTGTTATAGCCCTTTTAACCCTCCTACGCTGACAGTGTTGTTTTTTAAAAGGGCATTTTTACAGCGTTGGCATTAAAAAAATTAAACAACCTCTGTGTGTACTTAGGTAATTAAATTATGTTTCATCTGGAGGTGAAATTAGGTCGTACGTTGAGCAGGGCTCGCATTTTTATATTAATAATTCGTTTTGTTACTGTACACAAACATTAGACTCGTTCTCAAAAAGAGAATAATATCTTGACACTACACGATTTGCACGAAAAATAATTTGGCAGACGAAAAGAATTATTTGATCAAGGATAATTTAAATATCAAATAGCATCTCATATCATAATATCATTAATAACATTTTCTTATTATAGTAATATAAGTACTTATTCGCTTATTGTTAGACCTATTGATAGTTCAATTCTTCAATCAATTTGATCATATAAATCAAAGAGAAAAGAAACATTTTTCTGCAAATTAAGTAAATTCAATTCAAAAGTTGAAGTGATGATTTAACTTTATAATAATTATTTATGTTGGTACAATTTGAATTATAAGATCCTGAGAATTCTTCTACCTCAAATAAATAATAAAAATTGTCGCCAAATAAAATATTTCTACAAAATTTATCAATTCAATTCTTCTACATATTACAAACTTATACTTAAACTTAACTTAAACAAATATACAAAATATTTGTTGCAATTCACTCAAACATTCAAAGTCTGCTTATTTATTATGGAGGTAAAAATCGAAATAGGGTAGAGCGTGGCTTAAAGGTCATCAGATAGAAAGGTCCACCAACAATATATAAAAAAGTAAAGTTAAGGACTTTTTAATAGCAATATTTGAAAGTAGAGAGAAAAAGTTGTATAACCACATATCACCTTGATTCTTACGACAATGCTATCGTGAGATAAATGGCAATGTTTGAAAATTAATAGCAAAAGTATTTTCTTTTGTTATTAGTTTTTTTGTTGTGAGCACTGTTGTGAGACCTTAATATAATTTAAGTATAAAATATTCAATTGTTTTAAAGATGTATTGTTTTCATCAAGTCAGATTCAACATGTTTTTTTATATAACACTTTTAAAACTAGCACGTGGGTGGGGTAATAAAGGACCATTTGGGCATAAGCTTTTAGCTTTCATTTTTTTAGAAACTAAACGTACTACTTCCTTTTTATTACAGACATCTCTTTCACTGCAATAAATTTTATTTGGCTTTCATTTGTTCTTAATTTTGTTTGCTTATTTAAAATATAACATTTAATATCATACCATATTCGACTCTCACACTACTTCTTCCCTGAATCGAGTTGGAGTTTAACTCAGCTCACGGACCTGCCCTAGGGCAGCACTACCCATTATTATTATTGGACTAATATTATTGATGTCATTTTTATGAAAACTTTACTAAAGCAATCGTTTCTTCGCAATATTTGATAATCAATATAAGTAGAGTTCACAATTGCACAAGAAAAACAATTGTTGAAATTATAGTATAGAGGTGAAGAGAATAAATATACCATTTATTGCAATTTATTGTACGAATCCACTTAACGATTAAGTGAAACAATAAACTTTAATGGATACCGAGAGCAACAGAAGCACTAGAATCCACAAATGTTAATTTCCTTGCAGAATGCTTTGCAGGAGATATTACTTTTAGTCAAGAGTATTGTCTCGGCAAAAATAGACTTGTAAAAGGATGAAATTGAATGTAATTCCTGTCATTTATTGATATGCTTGTTGTAATAGTATTTGTTGAAAGTAATATATTTTGAGATCCACTGATTATATTTCTACGAAATAAAGCTAATTAGATGGTTAAACTATGCTCTACCATATCAAGTAAAAATAATTTCATAATTATTGTGCATAAATTCATAATTATCAATATCTAGAAATAGTGCAGTGTTGCAACTCAACCTTTATTAGGAGTAGTAACGCCAATAAAATGACAATAGTACCTCTGATAATTGCATTTAGTTTTAATAATTCAACGCAAACTATAATTAATAAAAATAAAATATATAATGTCTCATGTAATATAACTTGTATCATATATCAACGTAAACTGTAATTATTATCATAATACAAATAATATTCATAGTGTTTCCTACAGGGAATAAGCTATGTAAAATTTAAAATTAGTCGATAATATTAACGCAAACAAAAATGTTATCATTCTTTAAAAAATTTTATTGGCTACTAAATAAAAATTCTGAACTCTCAGTTTACAATAAACTGTTAGTATACAATGTGGTACTCAAGCCCATATGGACCTACAGTCTCCAATTTGGGGTACATCATACAACGTGCTCAAAACAAAATCCTGGGGCAAATATTAAACGCTCTTCGCTACACCTCTTCATGAATCATCCATCAAAAGATAGGCTTGCTCACAATAGAGAAACAAATTTCAGTGGTTGCTTCTAAGTATAAAAATAGGATTGACGTACATCTCAATGAATTGGGCAGCAGAGTTTATCTGGATGGTCAGCCACAAGAAAGTTGCCACAAGACCTCATCTAGTCCAGTTAAACCTAATAACTATTTTTTTGTTATATTTGATTGTTTGTTTTTCTTATCGTTTTGTTTTTTTGTCTTTCTTTTTTTCTTTTTTATTAATATGTGTTATATATACCTAGATGACACGCCGCTGGGTGTTGCTACAATCTTCTGGTTTATATTGTAAGATATCTATTGTTAGCAATCTCTGCTTAATCTTAATGCTCATGTAAAACATATTGCAGAATAAATTAAATAAAAAAATGTTATCATAGATCAATATTATATCGCACAATTTGATTTTAACAATGATCTTTTAGTATTTCAAGTACTGTATGCATAGAAATTTTCTAAAGAATGAATTCAAGATCGGAAGTAAGCACCTATTGACTTTACAGAAAATCAAAATCGCAGTTCATTGAATGTGCAAATTTAACTAAATCGAATCAAGTTGCATTCGTGGCTGAAATGACTGCGCAATCGGGTGGCATTTTAAAGGAATTGGAGCAGAATCGTAGTCACATAATAAATTAGAATTGTAAAAAAATTTATAAAAAATTGCTGTTATCGCATCTAAAAATAAAGCATATGTATATATATATATATATATATATATATATATATACGCGCATACATAGACATATGTAAACTTTATTCAAAAATGTATGGTATTAAACATCCTAAATCAGAAAGAATAATCTTATTTTAAATACTGTCATGGGAACGATGGAATGTGATATGGTTTTAAACCATTAAAACCTAAGTATAAATCAATAAAATTAATTATAATTAAAATTATAAACTAAAATATATTATAGTGATGAAAATATTGTACTGGGACACTTAGTAAAATATACTTCAAGGCAGAACGTGATGGTTCTTGTTAATTTAATTACAAAAAATGTAAATTCCTAAGCTAAAGTAAAAATGAGCCATCTATAGTGGTTTTATCACTTGTTTTTGAGATAATGGTGACCATTGAACCCCGGTATAATTACTTATATCCGACATATGTGTTTGTGTGTAGTTTCAAAAATTAAACCAACTGAACTTCGTATCTACTAGAACCTTGATTAATGCATGAAAGTTGCATTGGCTAATGATAACGTCCATTGGGTGGTTCTGATCTTGATATATGGCGGTAAACCCCCACATGAGTAGGTAATCTGCATCAGTCGTAGCCATAAGTAGAGATGGAGAATAATATCGACATTGACATAAAATAATTGATGAAGATTGGCTAGAGAAATTATCTTTTTTATAACCAGAAAATATATTCAAGATGGTAGTTTATCAACGCGTCGAATATTCACTTGTTAATAATTTGTAGATTAGCAAAAACAAACTCAAAAATTCATGGATTCGCACTTCTATCTATATTTAACATCCCGTAGGGCGAGTTATAGTAATCGCAAAAAAATCGATATAATTTTTTTTATATATCTTGACGTTTCAAAGATTTCTGAACGTTTTGGCATACCTTAGAAAATATGAATGTATGTGTATGTGTGTATGTGAGTGTATATGTGTGTGTGTATGTGTGTATGTGTGTACGCGGATACAAATTTTCGTCGACGATTTCGGGACAAAAAAGTGCCAAAACCAGTAACTCAGTTTTTAAGAGAACGGGGCGTCCGATTTTAATAATTCAAGAAGAACTGATTAAATTTTTGGGAAGGCAGGCCCATCGGTTATGGACTCTCAATAAAAATAAGTTAAAAAAATATCATTTAGCGGTCAAAAATGTTTATTGGACTTATGCACATCAAGTTATCAGATATTTTAAAGATTTTCATAATGTGTACACATTTTGTGTAATTCTTGTTGGGTTCCGTACCAAGATTTTTAATTACGGTACGAGAAGTTCCAGCAATTTGCCTTAAGGTACGATGCCATGCACCCCACCAGTTTATGAATTTATTTTACTTAAGCAATGTAGATGCACGTAATAGGTCTGAGTTGTATTTTTTCAATTCGTTATTACAGTCGCCATTACCCATGATTTAGTAAATTTTATTTGTTCTTTAGTTAATAATATTATAACTGCTATTAAAAGTATGATAATTTAGATATAATTTATATAGAACTTCAAAGTATAAAAATGATTTGAAAATATTTATTTGCCAATGAAAAACGTTTTATAAATTCTGACACTATCATTTACTTTTATTAATAATATGAAACAGAAAATGTACAAAACTATAAATTTAACTCTATGTATTACAATATTTCAACATGAATAATATTTTAATAAACTACCACTTGGTCATAGAAAAGCCAATAAAAATAACATAAATCGATGCAAGCGAACAGATAGTGCAACATATATGGTGAGTGTTTGCGCTTTGAAGCAACATCAAAAGAACAATAGTAATAAAATTGAATTGAAAAAAAAAATATTAATTATGCTACGAATAAATATCATATAAATAATTTAAATGACGTCTGATGTAAAATAAAATAAATTCCAGCCTGACTTTTTTATCATTACTACTATTTATACTACTTTATACTAATCCCTATTTAAATTATAATTGTACAATTATACTATAATAGTACTATAATTGTACAAATTTTCATTTTCATCACGACATTGATTGTGATCGATCACAAAAAATCATTTTGTTATAAAAAAAAAGTATATGAATTATTAAGACAAGATAAAGTTAAGAGAAAAGTGAGTTTAAAACTATTAAAGGAATTAATCAATGTTAGCATTCGGAATTGATACTGTTCATATTCAAAATCAAAATTTTGATTTACAAAATAGTATTATTTATAAAATATTATCACAGGTAAAAATCGTTAGCATTATTTCGTTTGTGACTTGAGAAACGAAAAGACATTTTACTAGTAATCTGAATCCCCATCAGCAGAATGGATGGTACATATCAGAGACATACAAGAAAGAGCAGACATCTTGGAGAGTTCAGAATGTAGTGTCATTTAGAAAAGTGAAGAACTTGAAATTAACCACCAAAGAAACAACCATAACCTGGAGAGACCAAGAACAGAGGAAAAACCTTTATTGCTTGCAATTACATTTTTGCCAAATGATTCGCACTTATAAAGTAAGTAAAGATCAGGCAATTTCTTCTAATAAGATGACGTGTGATCGATTTGAATTCAAAATAGAAAGGACTAATTGTAAGGCAAAAAAGAATGCAGATGATTGATACTATGCAAAATAAAAGAAAATACTGATAATTGAAAGCTAAAGAATAGGACATGAAATCATTAGAGCAGAAGGATTCAAAATAAAATATTAAAGCAAACAAATGAAATTATTGCATTAAAGGGGTTCTAAATCAAATGTAAAAAAAATGTTATAAATATGTTAATAAATATTTAATAAACAAATAAATTTTTGAAAGTTGGTTGATGTTGCTATGAAGATCTGTCTGGGTGCAGATAGTACTGCTGCCGCCATGCTCACTAAGACCAGAGGTTACCATCAAGTTCGCAAGAGTCGCTATGATCCATCTTTTTGAAATTGGGTTGGCGTTAATTATCCAACCGTTGCACCAGTATTTATATCGCAATTTAAGTTTCTTCGTATAAGGTTCCCATATTGAAAATACTTATAGTCTTCACAGAAATGTATATCACTTATTAAATCTAATCATTGTTTCAATCTACGGTTTTCATGATTTCTTATCATAATCTCAATCATTTCGGAAAACGAGTAGACACTATGTCGAATAGTAAGATTGAAAGGGCTAAGAGGTTTGTCAGGCAATCTTTATAAAAAGAGTAGGCACTTTAAATCTAATATGTGCATGATCTATTTGAAGGTAAAATGGAATAATTGAATGATGATACAAAATGAAAAAAAAATGACTATGTTTGATAATTTTCAAAAAAATACAGATGATGCAAGATTACAATGTAAAATGTAAAAAAAGAACTATATAGGAAAACGTAGGTGATGCCCTTATACCATCGCCTTGTTATCGTTGTGAAAAACTAATGATAATAACTATTCAAATTTTAATTACAAAATAAATAAATAAAAAACAAACAGGCACTACATAAAATGAAAAGACAGGCAAGATGTAAAAGAATACAGATGCGCAAACAAATACAGATAATTGAAATGTGAAATGCACGTCAAAAGAAAACTTTGAAGCAGGCGTTCCCGGAGTAAAACGCAAAAAATAAACTATAAACAGGTAAGGATAATGAAAGAATATTTGACAGGCTTGAGAATGATAATATTAAATAGTTGTCTGCCTGACGGCAGGTCCATGACGACATAGCATTACAAATCAATTGTTTTCATTTGCTCCCATCATCATTTTATAACCATTAATCACTTTTTAACTTCCCTTAGGGTAAAAATCGAAAATGAAAGTTTTTATATATATTTACACTTTATGGGTTTTGAACATTTTGGCCTACTTTAAAACAAATGGATGTGTGTGTGTGCGTGTGTATTCGTATGTGTGAGCGGATACAAATTTTTATCGACGATTTCGGGAACACGGTTCAACCAATTTAAATAAAAAAACATTCGATTCGTATTGATGGGAAGTCGTGCTGATTAGTTTTGGGTAAGGCAGGTCTAGTCGTATAGAAAATACGGGTCTAAAGTGCAAAAAATGGTAATTACATTTTTAAAAGAACGGAGCGTCCGATACCAATAATTCAAATAACATTTTGATTGTATTGACAAAATGAAAAATTAATTAAATATTTGGGAAGGGAGGAATTGCGGTTTCGGAAATACAGCTACGATCTGTATGGTTCAAAAACATTCGATTTTATTGACAGGGAGATGAGCTGATTAGTTTTTAGCAAAGGCAGGTCCAGCAGTTACGGCGATAAAGAGCAAAGAGTACAGAAAATAGAAATCGAGTTTTTGAGAGAATCGAGCATCCGATTTGAATGATCTAAAAAACATTCTATTAGTAATGATTGGGAGAAGTGTTTATTACTTTTTGGCAAAGGCAGGCCCAGCCATTTCGAAGATACAGGGCTAAATGTGTAAAAAATGGCAGTTTTTGAGAGAACTAAGCGCCCGATTTATATGATTCAAAGAACTGTCTGCTTGTCTTAACAAAATAATTGATTTTGGAAAAACATTTTTTTGTTTCAATTTATTTTTTTTTTTTCAAAAAAAAAAATTTGTATATCGAAAATAATTCAGATTTTATTTTTAATTCTGACTATATTGTTCTAATATACTTTAAACAAATAATTTCAAATTTGCAATTCAGTTTATATATTTTTTATAAATATTATACAATGTTACAATATTAATAACAATCTATTTGAAAACATTCAGTATTCCTCGAACATTTTGTTACGGTACGGGAAGTTCCAGCAATTTGCCTTAAGGTACGATGCCATACACCCCACTAGTTCACATTTTATTTCAATGAACTTTTTAACTGCCCGTAGCGTCAAAATCAAAAATGAAAGTTTTTATAAATATTTACACTTTAAGGGTTTGGCATAACTTAGAACAAATGTAAATATGTATTTGTGCGGATTCAAATTTTAGTCGACGATTTCGGGAACACGGTTCAAACAATTTGAACCAAAAAACATTCGATTCGTATTGATGGGAAAACGTGCTGATTAGTTTTGGGCAAGGCAGATCTAGCTGTATAGAAGATGCGGGACCAGAAGTGCCAAAAATGGTAATTTAGTTTTTGAGAGATCGGAGCGTTCGATTTGAATCATTTTAACAGCATTTTACTTGTATTGACAAAATGAAGGACTGATTATTTTTTTTAATTTTAATTTTAAAGTAGGAATAGCAAGTTAAAAAAATTCATAATTTTCAAAAATAATTCAAAATCAAATTTTCCAAGTCAGTTTTCAAAAATTTCAAAATTTTGGAAAATTTCATTTTTTATATAAATATATTTATATATTTTTTAAATAAAAGTAAAACTTACAAAAAAAAAATCGGGAAGTGCCAGCAATTTGCATTAAGGCACTATATGCCATGCACTACTAGTTTACTTTTATGCATTTTCTTTTTCAAGCTTCTACATCTTACTAGTTCTGTACTTCTGCATTCAGTTCCCTGCATCCATCATCAATCATCTGCATTGGTAATAATTCTTGGTAATAATACTAGTGAAAAATTTATTTACAAAAAAAAAACAATCCAGAAATTATCAATCTCGGTAATACTACATACGAGCACTTCAAACTTCGTTTCGTCTTACATAATACTTTTTCCCAACATCGACTTTTCCCATGTAAATGCTCTCCACCCCCGCCCTTAGTAGAACGCGTGTTCTACGTGTGCACCAAATACCAAACATAACAATTTGTCCCGTGTCGGGGATGGGCTGTGGTAGTTAAGATCGGTTATCTTGGTGATAGCGCTGTTATTCGGTGTAACAACGTTATATAACGCTGTTATCGAAAGTGGCTCCGTAGGCGCACGTCGCATATGTATTTTGTATATCGGCCCCGCAGGCTAGATCCGTGATCGTCGAGAACGGGTTGAAAAATTACTGATCACTTCATATTCATGATACGAAATGGTTTTGAAACACGAAATAGGAAGATGCGATTTTTAAGACTATTTTATCATATTAGGAGATTAGTAGTATAACATAGACATTGTGTCTTTGCGTTAGATCATCTAGCTAGATCATAGCTTCCCAAACTTGTTTGTGCCTTGGACCCCTTGCGATATTTTTCGATTTGTTGTGAACTCTTTATTTTGCGGTGACTACATGCCCCGGTTTATCCGGGATAGTTCCGGGTTTCTATATTGTAACCGTTTTTTTTTTAATCATTATTTGTCTCGGATTTTCGAAAAGTATAGATTTAAATCTTCGCATGTACTTGATAATAGAAATACAACTAAGTATTAAATTAACTCAACTTAATATATCGTAGCAATGTAGATGGGCTCAAAGATTCGCAGATAAAAAGATCCATCACCAATATCACAAAAATAAAGTTAGGATTTTTTTAATAATAATATTTGAAAGAAGGATGCAAAAGATGGGTAACCAACTATATCCTCAAATCAAGCAACGTCGCTATCAGGAGGTAAATGGCCTAGTTTGAAAATCTATAACAAAAGTATTTTCTTTTATTGCATTGTTTTTTTTTATTACGTGCACTGTTGTTTAGTTTACGAGATTTTAATATATAGTTTGTGAGTAGAGTAGGGCGGGGTACAAAGTCTAATTTGAGTTTGAGTAATTGAGGGATGGGGTAAAAAGGACCAACTGAATCTTTACCCTGGCGAAGGTGTAAACAAGAAAAGTTAAGAAATAACATATAAAGTAAGTTAATACAAGCAAATACCTACACAAGTAAATAAATTAAGTAAAATTGTAATTCCAACTCTGCTGATAAATATTAACTTCCCGTAGGGTAAGTTATAGTAATGAGCCGAAAATCGAAAATAAAATTTTTTATATGTATATCTTCACGGTTTGAAGGTTTCTGAACGTTTTGGTATACCTCAGAAATAATGGATGTATGTGTGTGTTTTTTATGTCCGAATTTTTTCGTCTACGTTTTCGGGCGCACTGATCAACCGATTTGAATGGTTCGATTTCTATTGATTGGGAGATGTGCTAATTAGTTTTTGGCAAAGGCAGATTCAGCCGTTATGGAGATATGAAGCAAGAGTGCAGAAAATAGAAATCGATTTTTTGAGAGAACCAAGTATCCGATTTGAATGATCCAAAAAGCATTCAATTTGTAATAATTAGAAGAAGTGATGATTAGGTTTTGGCAACGGCAGGTTCAACCACTTCGAAGATACAGAGCAAAATGTTAAAAAAATTGCAGTTTTTGATTTGTTTGGATATTTTTTTGTATATCTAAAATATTTCAGATTTTAATTTTAATTTTGGCTAAAGTGCTAAAACTCACTTATATACTTTAAATAAATAATTTTAACTTTGTAATTCAGTTTATATAATTCTTATAAATATTGCTCGAATACTCCCGAATATTGCTCGAACATTTCGTTACAGTACGGGAAGTTCCAGCAATTTGCCTTTAATTAATTTTAGATTAAGGTTATATACAGTGTTATTTTTGTAAAAATTATGCCAATGAAAAAGTTTTAAATTTATTGAAACAATCATGAATTTGCACGCAAAATTTGAAACCTTTTGAGAAAATAATGAAATTAATAATTTAAAAAAATATAATATTTTTTTATTAAATAAAGAAACCAAATATGTTTCGTAATTCAGTTACACTTAAAGTTGACCTATCAGTAAATCATTTTATTCATTCCTACTAATAATTTGAAAATATGTTTCAAAAATAAAAACATTATATTTTGCTCTTTTTCGGCCTCATCTCCAAAACGTATGAACCTATTCCCCAAAGTCATGAAGTCTAGACATGTTAGATGTAAAATATTCATGTGAATTCAATATGTGTGGCTGATAAGTATAAATTTGAATTGTAGATAACATATAGACACAACTTTCAATTATAAAATACAAAAAAGTATTGAAATATTGAATTAGAAACCAACCAATTGGATTTTTATTGATCCAATATTTATACTCATAACAATTTACAGTACTATAAATTACGGCTAATTTAGATGTACGAAATTAAATCTAACAAAAAAACAATATAAAACAAAAATCAACATTTTACAGAAAACTAAAAACAAAAAAAGTTTTGCAAAAGGTATATCGAGGTATATACCAAATTGGATATATTGGATTATTAGACATATAAATATATATATATATATATATATATATATATATATATATATATATATCTATATATATATAACATTAGCGAAATAATTTTTGATGAAACTGGTACTGACAGTACATCTAAACAATCTGACGAGGTAACTCCTAGCTTTCAAAGAAAAATGAGTTTAGAAATTTGTTTATCTTGATTTTTTGATATGGTATTACTTTATCACATTCAGTTATTATAACATTAGAGGAATGAAATCTTATTGTTATCATTTCCATATTGGCGCTTTAAAGGACTGCTGTTCAATTTTCGTAGTTATGCAGAATTCTAGCCTTATGCTTATAAAATTTTAAATATAAATTAAAGAACATACTAGTGGGGCGCATGGCATCGTGCCTTATGGCAAATTGCTGTAACTTTCCGTAAAAAATTATTATCTTTTTAAAAACGATTAACATTTTTGAAAAAGTTTTACTTCGAAAATATTAGATTTTTGAGAAACTATAAATTTGACAAAAAAAATTTTTTTTTTTTGAAAAAAACATTTTTTTTTGAAAACAAAAAATTTTTTTGAAAAAAAAAATGTTTTCTTTATTTTGACATATTTTGAAAATTCTGAACTTTTTTTCAAAGCAATCGTACTGCTTTAACTGAATAGAGACAAAATGTCAAAGCGCGTAAGCGCCGCGTCGCCGTCTAACGAATAAACATTGGTACGGAACAGATAGGAATGTAAACAAAAATCATACTTATTGTAAAAATCTCTATAAAATATCTGATAATTTGATGTGCATATGTATAATAATCCTTTTTGACCGCCAGATGGCATTTTTTTTTTACTTTTTTCATTAGATCTTCGAAACCGCTAGACCTGCCTTCATGAAAATTTGATCTATTCTTTACTTGTTAAACAAGTAAAATGTTTTTTGAATTATTAAAATCGGACGCTGCGTCCTCCTAAAAACTGAGTTACCATTTTTGGCAATTTTTGCCCCGTATTTTTAGAACGGCTAGACCTGCCTTCACCAAAAACTAATCAGCACATCTCCTTATCAATACAAATCGAATGTTTTTTGAATTATTCAAATCGGTTGATCGATGTTCCCGAAATCGTCGACGAAAATTTGTATCCGCACACACATACACACACATACATACACAGACACACACACATACATCTATTTTTTCTAAGGTAAAATATTCAGAAATCTTTGAAACGTAACGATATATAAAAATTTTCATTTTCGATTTTTTTGCGACTACTATAACTTGCCCTACGGGAAGTTAAAAATTTGGCAAATTAAAAATTGCATAAAAAACTAACAGTTTTTTTTTCATTTTTATCAGAATAGGGATAATTTGTATTTACTTAAATTATATATTTATAGTATTTATTTACATTTATAAGATATAAATTTGCGCCAGTTAAGATTAATTAGTACAATATAGTTGAGTAACTTTGTGTAATTAAGGTAGAGCACTTTGCAAAATGTACTAATGCAATTGTCTGCAATCTAGATCACTCTTGTAAATTAAATAAATTCTGCATTTAGCATGGCTGTAACGATATTTATTCTTAAATCATATTTACCACTTTTAACTTCAAAATGCAACTATTTTTTTAATTCTCTTTCAAGTTTAAACCAACTTTTCATCACGTAGGTATGTCTATAATAATTTCATTTCCTTAATTGACGTATTCGAATTTTTGTCCCAAGAAAATACATTCTCTACAAGACATTGCACAAAGAAATGCTCTGCTATATCAAAGTAATGCATTTCCAATTTTCATTTCATAAGTTTATTTTATGAGTATCGGTAAAAAGGGAATAAAAAGGACGACTGTCCATTCATGAGTTTGTTCAAAGCTTTATAAAAGAATGGAAAATCATGTTTGGATAAGATGTTCGATAAAAATACCGTTTTTACGGCAGCAGATCAGCAGTTTCAATCGAACGAGAATTCTGTTAAAGATTGAGCGAGCAAATGCACTTTTTACAACATCGACTAAGGGTTATATTGACGGCTATATGATGTTGCAGGATTATGGAATTTGTTTGTTTTGCGGCAGTGTGGGCATAAAAAAAGTAAAATATCCTAAATAAAATAGAATTGAAACATTTTGATACACTATTTATGAGAATAGTAGCTTCAAATTTAAATATACAGCAAAGAATTAAACGAGAAGGTATAGATATAGATACTTTGAATGAAGCCGAAAGTTTTGACTTATTGAAAATACATTTATTGCCTACTTGATTAAGAATAATTGGTCCCTATGCTTAATAACAAGGATTTTACGTTCTTCTATAATTTTCCAAATTATAAAAAAAACATAAAATTACTATTTTATTCTCAAAATTAGGTAACCCTAACAAGCATTTGCACTAGCGACTTAGAAGCATCGCAGGATTATTTTATGCAATTTTACAGTAGAAAATAAATTTTGTCATACTATTTCAAGTTGGTAGATTTTTTTATTCCGCAAAGTTAAGTTAATTCACGAAGCTAAAAGATTAAAGAATTGCCATAGCTTTTCCTTCGTGTTATTCTATAAATATTTTATACGAAAAGTTCTCATTTGGATTTCAGATACCCAGTAACATTTAAAAGTAACTCAGGCACCTTGCCACGGTAAAACTATGCTAGTAAGAAAGTTAAATATTTTATTTCGAACATAAATTATGATAGCAGTTGAATCTGATGCCTATTTTTTAATTAGGGTAATTAGGGTAAATTTTAATTTTACTATAATCATTAGTCTCACTTTAATGAGTAGCTTTAAGGTATGTATCACCAGTATGAAAAAAATCAAAATGAATTAGATTTTTCTCATTTAAGGTGATATTTTTTTGTTATAGCATAGTCTGGCACCTTGCTATTGCAAAACTATTCTAGGAAGAAAATTAAATAATTTATTTCAAACACAACTTATGATACCAGTTAAAGCTGATGATTATTTTTTATTATATTAGTAATTAGGGTAAATTTTAGTTTCGCTATAATCAACAGTTCATCTTCAATCAGTAGCCCTAAAGAATATCAAAGAGTAATCTACAAGTACATATCACCAGAATAAAAAAAATCTAAATAAATTAGATTAAGTCAATAGATTTTTGTTATAGCTATTAAAGCATACTCTGGCACCTTGCAATTGTGAAACTATGGTAGTAACAAAATTAAATATTTTAATTCGAACACAAATTATGACACCAGTTAAATGTGATGCGTTTTTTTCTTATATTAGAAAATATGGTAAATTTTAGTTTTGCTATAACCATTAGTCCTACATTAATCAGTTGCAGCAATTGTAATGCACAACTATCAACAGAATAAAAAAAAAAATCAGAATAAAATCAGTTTTTCGAACTCAAATTGATAGATTTCTGTTATAACTATTAAATCATATATTTCTTGAAAAAAACAAGTGCATGTCAGATTGAATTTTACGGTTTATTAAAATTGCATGAAAAGCTTACAAAAGTGTACAGATAATTAAATAATTGCTTACAAAAAACCATACATAATCGAGACTCTAATGTGCGTTTGTGGAATCAAAAAAATGTCTTACATTTCAATCAAGATATAGAAGCGAATATGGAATCGGACAGTAAACCATCAGAAATCCCAAAACTACGAAGGACCGTTATTGGATCCAGCAAATACAGCAAGATACCTCGCGAGGAAGGTAGGACCAATATGTTTACATCGGAAAAGATCTCGCTGCGTTCAACTTCATCAGTTACTCAATGCAGGAAGTAATATCATCTAGTAATAATGCATCTACAAGCCTCTCTCAACCACATTCTGATGTCAAGAAACCTCCTAATTCATGGCAAGTAGTCAATTTCAAAAAAAGAAAAACTTCATTTGAACCATTAGGAATAGATGTCAAAATTCAAAACAGATTTTCGGCCCTTTCAACAATAGACACAGCTAATGATGACAACTCAGTTAAACCGGCTCCAGTCAGTAAGCCCCCTCCAATATTTATTTACGGAGTTGACGATATTAATGATATGTCTAATCAATTAAATGAAATAATTCCGCACGATCAATATTTCCTGAGAAGTTTAGCTAACAATACATTTAAAATTCTATGTAATTCTGTCGACCATTTTCGAACTTTATCCAGACATCTAAAAGAAACTAATGCCGTATATCATACATATCAATTAAAAGAAGAGAAGGCTTATAGGGTTGTTCTTAGAAATGTACACTTTTCAACAAGCACAGATGCAATTAAATTAGAACTATTAAAACAGGGTCATGTCGTACGTAATATCCTAAATATTAGACATAGAATAACAAAAGAACCTCTTAATATGTTTTTGTTGATCTGGAACCAAATAGAAATAACAAAAATATTTATAACATTTATAAATTATTCAACTGCATAATACGCGTCGAACCACCGAGAAAGTCCAACAACATTATACAATGCACTCGCTGTCAACTCTTTAATCACACCAAAAAATACTGCAATAGACCATTTGCTTGCCTAAAATGCGGTGACAATCATAATACTATAGCTTGTACCAAAGATCCGAATGCTCCGGCATGTTGTTATTTTTGCGACGGTGCTCATCCAGCTAATTATCGCGGTTGCTCATACTTCCAAAAAATTAAAGAACAAAGAAACAAATCTCCAGTAAATGAATCAGTCATAAATCCAAATCCAAATAACCAAAATTTTAAAAATTCTAATAATTCCAATTCTAATAATAAAATAAACAACATTTCTCCGGCCTTAAATCCAACAATTCAAAATTCATCCTATGCAGACATTGCAAAAAACAATTACTCTGCTTCTAATCATTCACCATCAAATTCCGATTCTGATTCTCTAGCAACACTGATTTTAGAATTTAAAAATATCTTCAATCAGCTTTTGCAACAGAACACCATAATAATAAATATGTTATCCACGTTAGTCAACAACAAAAGCAATGGCAAAAATAATTAAAATTGCTGAATGGAATGCCAACGGTTTAATACCTCACAAAAATGAAGTAGAATGTTTTTTAAAGTTAAACTTAATAGATATCTTATTAATCTCAGAAACTCACTTCACTGAAAAAAACAACTTTAAAATTTATAACTACACTACTTATAATTCAAATCACCCAAGTGGCAGGGCTCGCGGCGGTTCGGCTATATTAATCAAAAATAATATAAAGCATTTTGTTCTACCAAATATTTCTGATGATTTTCTACAAGCAACTCAAATTTCTGTTGAAACAAATTTATATAATTTTTGTGTTTCTGCTGTTTATTGTCCTCCAAGATTCAAAATTTCTTGTGCTCAGTTTTCTTCATTTTTCTCTCAATTAGGTAATAAATTTATCATTGGTGGTGATTTTAATTGTAAACATATTGCCTGGGGTTCTAGACTGACTACAGCCAAAGGAAAGATTCTTCATGCAGCCATAGGGCAAAATAACCTCTCCTTTATTTCAACTTGCAGTCCAACTTATTGGCCTTCTGACCCTACTAAAGTTCCAGACCTTTTAGATTTTTTTATTGTGAAAGGTATTGATCTTTCAAATCTCAATATTGAATCTAGTTACGATCTCTCTTCAGATCATTCTCCAATACTTGTGACGTTTAGCACATTTCCTACTCCAGTTATCAACAATCATATTCTACACAACAATCTTTCTAACTGGATTCAATTCAAATCCATACTTGATTCAAAATTATTTCCAAAATCTAGGCCTACAAGCGTTATTGAAATAGAAAATAATATAGATTATTTTTCTGAGATTGTACGTGAAACAACCAAGCAGATCACCCCGAACATTATTCCAAGAAATGATAATCTAATAATTCCGCAAGAGATTAAGAAGCTAATTGCACAGAAACGAAGAGCAAGACGTACCTGGCAACATTCTCATCTACCAACGGATAAGACATCGCTTAATCATCTCAATAACACGCTGAGGAAAAAAATGAAAGAATGGAAGAATTGTACATTCAGGTCGTATATATTGCAGCTAAATAGGTACGATAATTCCATATGGAAACCAATCAGAAACAAAAGTAAACCCCTACAACAAAACCCTCCTCTGAAAATAACCAACCAAAACGGATTCATTTGGGCAAAAAGCAACGAAGAAAAAGCGGAGGCATTTGCTGATCATCTAAGTAGCATTTTTAGCGCTCGTAATATTTCCCAGAATAATTTAATTAACAATTTCGTAAATCAACCCATACATTCTACACCGTTAGGACATTTTTCACCAAATGATGTCTTATGTGAAATAAAAAGGATAAAAAATAGATCTTCGCCGGGCATGGATAAAATTACTCCAAAGATGTTAAAAGAATTGCCTACAAAAGGTATTTTATATATAACAAATATTTTCAACGCCATACTTCAATACAATTATTGGCCCACAGCGTGGAAGACTGCAGAAATTATTATGATCGCTAAACCAAACAAAAACCATCACACTGCTAGTTCATACCGTCCTATCAGTCTTTTATCGATATTATCAAAAATTTTAGAGAGACTTTTGTTGCAGAGATTGTCAGAAGATCATCCGAATGATAGTTGGATTCCTCACCATCAGTTTGGCTTCAGAAAAAATCACTCTACAATTCAACAATGCAACAGAACGGTGTCTCGTATTCTTGAAGCCATGAATAGAAAGGAACACAGCGTAGCCGTATTCTTAGATGTCAGTCAGGCTTTTGATAAGGTTTGGCACTCAGGACTCCTATATAAAATCAAAACAACTTTTCCAAACTACTTCAATATCTTAAGCTCATATTTGCTTAATAGAAAATTTAGAATCAAAATTAAAGATGTGACTTCGAGCATCAGAAATATAGAATGCGGGGTACCACAGGGCAGTGTGCTAAGCCCTGTACTTTATCTTCTTTTCACAAACGATATGCCCACAGATGATCTTCTAACCATATGCACTTACGCCGATGACATAGCAATTATTTCATGCAATTCCGATATTAGAACAGCAACTTGTCAGTTACAAAATTATTTATCTAGTCTCGAAAAATGGTTCTTAGATTGGAATATCAAAATTAATCCAGCATACAAATCCTACAATTCAAGCGATTCAGAGACCGATAAGAAGATTGAGCAAGAAATGGCCCTCCGATCTACCAAACACCTAGCCCAATGTCTGCACGCGTCCTGACGTAGTACGCGGCATACATCATCACGTCATCGTTCATTTATGTTATTATTTTTGTATTACTGTTTTAATTTAATTTTTATTTTAACTTTTTTCATTTTATATTCAATGTATTGCATTTTTTGTTTTTTGTATTTTTTTTTTGCTCATATCAATTTTGTAAATAAGACATTAAAGTCTTGATTAACAAAAATAAATTGTAACAAAAAAAAAAAAAAAAAAAATTATTTCTCACACTAAATCATATATTTCTCACACTAAAAAACAACACAGTTATATATTATATATCAATAAAATATTATGTAATATAGAGATTTTCAACCTGTGGCGCGCGAGACTTTCAATAGGATGTATATTTTTCCAAAATGATATTTTTAAATACAACGGAAAAACGTCGAATCGGTGTAAAAAAAAATAATAAACAAATAATTCTATTTTATGTATATGTTTTCCTAATATTGTATTTAATTTTCTAGTTCGGTAAATAAATTATAAAATACCAATGGAGTATCTATGAAATTGGATTGTTAGAATAATGAAGGCGGCGCAACAATTTTTTTTAAAATCGAAGGGCGTATCTATAAGATGATTGGAAACTTTATGTTATAAGTTATCGTATTACAATGAATGCAATGAATTAGATTATAATTTAAAGAATATTAACTATTGAAAATTATTACATTAGGTTAATAAAGTTAGAATGGATTACTCACCACATCTATAAGTTGACTAAGTTTTAATTTAATCTTGACTGTGAGAGCGTCAGTAACATTCACCACAGGCCTCACGAGCTTATTATAATTTGATAGAAGATCATCGTACAATCGTTTTGCATCTGGATTGCCTTGACATCCTGCTGACAAATAAAAAACATTAAAAAATCAATTCAATTTTGGAATAAAAATGGCCATACGATCCTAAATAAAATGTCAAAAAAAATGAGTCTCAGTAGAGATAAGCTCTTTAAAGACATAAAGACCAGCATATTGAATTAAAAAATAATGTATATATTGATTGGCAATAAATATATGCATACAACTAAAAGAATAGAAGACGTAATGTACAGAAATATATCAAACAAATTGCAAAAGCCCAAATCCTCTCTACAAAGGCAGACTAACAATAACGAAATACTAAAAAGACGACAAAATCTCTCAGATATACATTTAGCTTTAAGCAACAATCAGAATTTAAAGAGAACTGTAAACTATTGTGATGATATTTTTTAACTTCATGATATTTAGAAGATAATTCAATAGTTCGCCCTTTATGGATTTCTTTTTTATTAGAATTGCTATAATAGTGATGGCAAATGTTCAATTAAATGCAGCAATATCGGGCTATTTTTACTGGTAAACGATATATATTATATTTATTATAATTTGTTCTTTATTAACCTCCCCATAGTTTTATTTCTTTAACAAATTCTTGAACAAAAAGTGCAAATATATCATCTTCACATTTAAAAAATATGTTTAAATTCACATTTAAATAATGTTTCAATTTGAGCATTCATATAAAGTTTTCAATTTATATAATCAGTTTATTTATTCATATGCACTTCAACTTAATAATATTTAGAAACAACAGCTGAATTTATAATTTTTATTTCTATAATATTAATTTGTAATAAAATAGCACAAAATCAATTTTAAGAAAATAATTATCATATAAACTATATTATTTAGGTAAATGATTCAACAGCCTAGTTCCATATTTATCTCAATATAGTATCAAAAGGACAATGATCTTATATTTAAGAGTTGCTAAATTTTATTTACTCATTTTTAAATAAAATTATTCGTCTACTAACTTCATATCAATTTGTTATTTTTTACATACAAAATTAATTTTACGTTCACTCATTATATTAATTATTTACCAACGGGTAACTTGTACTCATAGCCAATTATTAATTACTTATTATCCAATATATTTGCTAAACGCCCCCTAAATTGTTGATTAAAATAATTTGGTTAAATGAAAAAAGATTAACAAAAATATATAAAAACATAAAAGAATATAATATAATGCGTATTTTGTTTGCTTCAAATGCAAGTTTAATTCTTATAGTATTGAATTAAGTTTATAATTTATAGACACATGAATCACCCAAAACTATGAGAAATAAGTAACAATATACAACAAGATTTTAATTAGAATATAAAGTATGATTTTGCCACCCATTAAAGTAATTTATTGAATAATAACGTTACTTCATTTATCCGATGAACACTGAACATACTGAACGACCAAGTATGAAACACAAAGGACAGAATATCCCAGAGATTTGCAATTAAACGCTACCTACAGTATTTGGTGATATTGTGCAATATACGTAGCAAGGCAAAATGTTTCACCTGAATTTAATATTATAAAGCAGTCATTTAATTATTAATATCTTATAAAGCCCGAAAGATTACTTTGAGAGCATTATTATTACAACATGTGAAACTTAGTATCATGTCAAATATGTCTAATACAATATAACTATAAAAGTACTATTAATGCAGTACTTATCATCTAACTTGAGAAATCGAAAAATTAATAGAACTTTGATTGAAAGAAATTAATAACCAATATTAATTGTTATCGCTACTATATAAGTTAATAATTTGCACTTTTCTATTCATTTTAAGACAGTAGTTTGACTGACAATGAGTGTCGACTGGCCATTAGATTTATAAAATCGGTGCAGCCGTTTTTTAGTAGGTGTTGAAAGTTTAAAAATCAACCCAAATTTATACACATACTTTTCCGAATTTGGTCTCAAACTTGAAACTTTGAGGAAACAAACTCTTCTAGGGGTAGTTAATTAGTAATGTGCCAATTATGAAACGCAATATCATTTATATCTAATGGCTATTGGTTGGCAGACCGAATAAATAATGTTTTTTATCTTATTTCATTTATTCAATTTTAAGTAGCTGTACCAGTCGATACATCATATGTTGACGAGAAGACAGTTTTTTAGTAGATGTTGAAAGTTTAAAAATCAACCCATATTTATACACACACTTTTCCGAATTTGGTCTAAAACTTTAAACTTTGAGGAAACAAACTCTTCTGGAGGTAGTTAATTAATAATGTGCCAATTTTTAATCAGTAGACTATAGTAAATTTGCGGAGTTTGAGGAAAATGAGGATAACCATTGAGTAGCCTTCTATATATTCTATATAGTATTCTATATAACATGAATAGAATAGAACCAATTGAGAAGCTTTCTATAGACATCGGTGAAAAGAATCATCACAAATAATGATACAGATCCACAAAATAAAAATGTTATCTGTATATGTTTTCCAATGTAGTTTTTACCACTGAACACGAATCTAAAATCTACATTGCGAGTCAAATAGCAAAAAATGACAAAACCTTCGATCTAGTAATGTTTCTGCAAAATCTTGTAATTTTTGTCGTTTTCTGGCCCTTTTTACCTTAAAAGACTATTGAATAATTTATTGCAAACATATTTTCTCTCCATTGCCCCTGGGTAATCCGCAAGCATATTAACAATTTGAATATCTGAAAATGTGATAGCAAAATTCCGCTGTATTCTAAAAAAAACGTAATGGATCGTTTAAGGAGTACTAAAATTTTATTAGAAAATGGCCGAAAAAACGTAAAAAATTATATGATTTTAAGTTTCATGCAGAAAATTACTAGATCGAAGATTTTATCGTTTTTTTCTTAATTTTTCTCTTCAATAAGGCGACTAAAAAGAAAATAACATAGTGATCTGCCGGAACCAACCATAACTGTGGTACAGAAAAAAATATTCCACACAAGTTTCTAATATTCATTATTCATTATTATTGTTATTTTTATTATTATTTTTACCATTTAATTATCATTTATTAATTTATTTTATCCTTCTATTTTTCTTCCCTTTTTCCCATTATTATGATTTTCAACATGCTTTTCAGCTGATAGATTGTATTGCAGCTGATTGTTGAAATATACTGTGAATAATGAAAAAACACTTTTCAATTTATTGTCATTTGACCCCCAATTATGATTGTAATTTCGTGTTCAGTGGTAAAAACTACATTGGAAAACTTATAAGGCACACCCAATACAGACGTTTTTTTTAATTTTGTGGACCTGTGCAAATTGTTATTTTTGTTAAAAAATAAATTTTAATGTCAGGTGTTTCTCATTTCAAATTAAAATTATTGAGATCAATCGAAATTAGATCACCATTACATAATTTTATAAATTTACAACTGCGCCATTGGTCTGAAATATATGACAAAATCCATCAAAAGGCAATATCAGCATACTAACATTAGTACTAATGTTAATTGACATTGTCAAACATATGTTGATAATGAACTATGAGGAAGCAAGAATTTTCCATAGAAGTTTTCCTCTCATTTTATCTCATTATCATTTCGCCCGTCGTAAAGCTTAACAGAAGCGTAATGAATATATCATGAATCCTGACTTGAATGCAATCTTCTTGCATAAAATGTCAATATTTTTTATTATGAGTGACGCAAAATCGACGCTTCCTTTTTTTAAATCTTGCCCATGAGATAAAGTAAATTAAGTATTCAAGAGTGATTCACGTGTAAATTTTGCATGGTAATTTAGTTACGTTCTTTCGAGGAAAATTTATGGTAAACATTTTAGTGCCGGAAGAAGCTTCAAATAGAATTCTTATTTAGTAACTAGATGTAACTAAAGTTGAAAATGTGATAAATATAAGAACAATAAATACTACTAGTTTATTTTTGTTTAGTGACTAAAGTTAACTAGTGGTGTATGGCATCGTGACTTAAGGCAAATTGCTGGAGCTTCACGTGCCGTATTCGAGGCATAATAAATATTTTCAAATAGATTATTATAAATACTGCAACTTATAAATGTTTACAGAAAAGTGAATAAACAAAACTCAATCAATCGAATTTAAAATGGAGAACATTGTCTATTATTTGTAAGAATTATATAAACTGAATTGCAAACTTTAAATTATTTATTTCAAGTTTAAAAGTGAGCTTTAGAACTTTATTTAGAATTAAAATCCGAATTATTTTCGATATTCAAAAAAAAATATTCTGGAAATAACAAAAAATGGAAAAGATTCTTTTCCCAAAAATAATCGTTTTGTCAACACAAAGCAGAAAGTTTTTTGAATCATTCAAATCGGATACTCCATTCTTTCAAAAACTCGATTTCGAAAAGTTTTCAATTTTGATTTTTGGACGATTACAATAACTTACCCTACGGAAAGTAAATAAAATTCTAAAACTTTTTTAATTTTACAAAAATTATATTCATATAAAAGTGGAATATTAAAGAACACTTAAAACAAACTAATCCAGCTATCTAAAAATTTAAAACGTCTTAAACCTTTAAAAAATAAATTTTAACCTAATTCTTTATCGAATCAATTTCAGAAATAATTGCATTTCAGGCAATTTCGTTCTACAGATACTAAGTTACTTTCATCATTTCTTATATTAACTCATACTAATTAATTAATAAATTAATAAGTAGATTAAAAAATTCTCTTTTAAGTAGATTACGAAATACGCAAAGATCGACCACAAAATTCTAACGTTAAAAGTTAATTATGAGAAGTCAACATGACTGCCAATTATTCTGGACTAATCCACCAATTCTAACTGACTTTAGAGGTATTAAACTTCAAAATACACGCAAAATAATTTGTGAAAAATATACTTTTCATTAATTTCTAATATTTCTTATGTAACAATCTAGTAATTTGTTTAAAATAAATGCTTAAAATAAAATGCAACCGTGTTTTCTTATTGTCTGACTTACTTCTTCACTTGATGTATCTTTGAAAAGGGCATAATAAATTATTTTATTATAATTTTAATTTAACATTAATAATAAATAGGTTTGATAAAATGTACTATACAATAAGTATTTTAGTTAATGTTTAATAAAATATTTTATTACCATTTTTTTGTTACAAAACAGTAAAAAAACTCAATTATAAAAGATGCGTTTCAGAAAAAAATAATAGTGTTGAACTATTTCGCGTGAATTCCAATCTGCAATAAATTATTATTCCATGTATTTTCAGATATATCAAACGAACCTAGACCGAGATATTATAAAACACGATATGTCGAGTCAATAGATGGATTCGAACGTGAAAAAAGCTCAATAGTTTTTTATGTCAAACATTCGAACTAGTGTTATAGACTCGTGCTGCACAGAAGCAACTAGAATTTTTTCTGTCTGTATTATAGAAAAACATACTACCATAAGTGGAATTTTAAATTAATGACAATATTTAACTACGTTATTTGTATCTAAATGAAACAAAATAAATGCCTATTTTTTTCTAAATCCCAATACTAAAATGAAAATTTCACTACGATAATTACCAAGGTGACCATACGTCCCGGATTGGCCGGGACTGTCCCGATTTTCCGCCCTCCGTCCCGTTTTTTTTTAAAGCAATATATGCCCGGTTGTAGGTGTTTTGTCCCGGATTTTTGAAAATAATTTGATCACCGATATTTTTTTTAATTTATTTCAACTATTTTGAAATTTTGAACCGACAAAATGCGCTTATAAGTTTTAAGCTTACTTACCCCCTCCCTGGCTGTTACACACATTTTAGTCGTATAATTACTGAAGCTCATTTTATAGAACTAATCAATTATTTCATTAAAATGTCAAACCGTGTCAAAGTATATAAACTATTGACTATACTATTATGTCCGAAACTCAATATCGTTTATTTCTAATGGCTATTGGTTGGCAGAACAATTCTTTTTTATTCTATTTCATTCATTTATATAAATAATTAGCTGTGCTGGTGAGTACTAAGAACTTATATTGGCAAGAAGACAGTGCTAAAACTAGCAGTGTTAAAACAACACCTTAAAACTTGTTGTAAGTGGCATTTTACCTGGTGGCAAATTGCATGAACTTTCTTATAAGAGTAAATAAATAATTCCTGTAATTAATAACCTTTTTTTTAAATTTATAATCAACCAATCTACCTGTTTGCTTGATCATCTACATACGTATATACACTCGTATATTACTGGTAATATACACTCGTATATTATCGTGTAAACTGTTTACCTTCCCACCTGTCTACCTGTCTACGTATCCACCTACTTACCCATGCTCGATTTAATCAAAAACTATCACCTTTAGCAGTTTTTATACTGTATCTTCTAAATGGGTGGACCTGTCTTTGCCACAAACTACTCAGCACACGAATCGAATGTATTTTAAATCAATCAAATCGACGCAATTGAACAGCATTTCACTTCAAAGCATAAACATACTATTGGAAAAAAATAAAAAAATACGCTTTTATAAATAATAATTCAGAAACAGCTTTCACCCATTTCCAAACCAATATATGAATTTATGTCTATCAATCTTATTCATATTTGTATTGATATTCTGCATAATCTATAAGATATCAATTATTAGTTGAAAGTATGTATGAAAAAAGTTTCCAACTAAAAGTAGCCTCTCAAGGCATTGCAGCAAAATGTAAAAATAATCAAATTTTTAAAGAATTAAATATTAAATTATTTAATGATCAAATCTCCGCACTATTAGATGAAGGACCATTGACCACTTGTGATGTCGTCAAATAAGTAATATAGTTGATTAGAAGTATTATCACAACAGCAACAGCTTATTATAGAATCCTTAGGGGGCTTCTATTAATCACGTGATAGAATTAAAAAAAAGTGCCCCTCTTTACCCCTTAGTAATACGTGGTGATATTCAAAATTACTCCCTCCCTTCCAAACATCTTAGTTACGCGAAAAAACGGTAAAATTTTTGACTTTTTTAAATGTCTGGATTTTTTTTTAAATTCAGTTAAAAAATAAATATACGTGATATCTTACTATATCTCTACCTCCCCCAAAAATCTTAGGTCTAAACCATCAAAAATTTAGTTACAATTAGACAAGACAAGAGAAGTTAATGATTCTATATGGTGATAGCACGACCTAAATAATATAATCATATAGATAAATAATAATCTAATCAATTATTTCAAATCGACGATTCTTGACATCACTATTATAGAAATTGTTGGGCACGTTCCTGCGTGCTCTAATGTTTGTATTGGCACAAAAAATCATTTCGGAATCTTCTGCGCGCAAAAAAAACTTGACGCGTAAAAATAGCATCGCCGTTTAAAATAACGGCCGACATCAAATTTACTATCTGCTATACGCAGTTAGGAGCAAACAAAACCAACATGGTCCAAAGCATAACTACCACAGATATTGATATTTAAATTTATATTTCAGCTGTGATGAATTATTTCTGTATTTGCTTTATTATTTGAAAGGTTTTTGATTGGAGTTTCGACTAATGGGATATTGTTTTTTTCGCAAAAAAATAGTTATTGCAAAAATATGCATTTGAAATTTGCTGCACAAAACTGCTATTAAATAACAATTGAAACCATATTCATATTTTACTCCAATTTTTTTCCGTCACATAACAGATTTCGAAAACGGTTATTTAAAAATAATTTCAGCCAGTTGATAACAATATATAGCGGACAAAATATTCAGATCAATTTTATTAACGTCCCGTAGGGTAAGTTATTGTAATCGTTCAAAAATCGAAATTGAAAATTTTTACATTTCTTGTCGTTTTAAAGGTTTCTGAACATTTTGGCATACCTCACGATACAATTTTTCGGCCACGTTTTCGAGCGCACGGATCAACCGATTTGAATGGTTCAAAAAACATTCGATTCCTATTGATAAGAAGATGTGCTGATTAGTTTTTGGTAATGGCAGGTCCAGCCGTTTCGGAGATACGAAGCAAAGAGTGCAGAAAATAGAATTCGAGCTTCTGAGAGATCGGAGCATCCGATTTCAATGAACATTCAATGCGTAATGACGGGGAGAAGGGGTGATTAGTTTTCGGCAAAGACAGGACCAGCGATTTTGGAGATATAGAGCTAAATGTGCAAAAAATCGCAGTTTTTGAGATAACTAAGCGTCCGATTTGAATGATTCAAAAAACTTTCAGCTTGTGTTGACAAAACAATTGCTTTTGGAAAAAAAATCGTTCAATTTTTTTTGTATATCGAAAATAATTTGGATTTCAATTCTGGCTAAAGTTTTGAAGCTCACTTATATACTTTAAATGAATATTTTTGACTATGTGGTTCAGTCAAGTTGTAGTGATCGCAAAAAAATCGAAAATGTAATTTTTTATATATCTTTACGTTTTGAAGTTTTCTGAATATTTTATCATACCTTAGAAAAAATGGATGTATATGTGTGCGTGTGTATGTGTATGTGTGTATTTGCGTGTGTGATTGTGTGCGGATACAAATTTTCGTCGACGATTTCGGGAACACCGATCACCGATTTGAATGTTCCAAAAAACATTCGATTCGTATTGATAAGGAGACGTGCTAATTAGTTTTTGGCGACGGCAGGTTTAGCCGTTCCGTAGATATAGAGCAAAAAGTGCCAAAAACGGTAACACAGTTTTTAGAAGAACGGAGCTTCCGATTTTAATAATTCAAAAAAGATTTTACTTGTATTGACAAGATGAAGAACTGATTAAATTTTTGGTAAGGTAGGGCCAGCGGTTATGAACTCTCAAAAAAAATAAGTTAAAAAAATGTCATTTTGCAGTTAAAAGTGTTTATTGGACATATGTACATCAAATTATCAGATAGTTTATAGAGATTTTATCAATGTGTACACATTTTGTGTATTTTTTTTCTTTGGTTCGGTATCAAGATTTTTAATTACGATACGGGAAGTTCCAGCAATTTGCATTAAGGCACGATGCCATGCACCATACTAGCTTATATATTAAATAACGTAGACTATTCTATAGCCTGTTATGTTCAGATGTTTTCTTTATTTCAGAAAAAACAACAAAACATTTTAAATCAGCGATTCTCTTTTCTCTGTTTGATTATAACTAATTCCTCAAACAATTTATGTGGGTGAAACAGGATATCATCTAAAAAACGCCTTAAGAAACAATACACCAATTTCAAAAGTAAGAATTAAAATCAAACTATGATCATGATCATATAAAAAAATATAATCATTCAATATAATATAATCGTTTCAATTTCGTTTTCAATAAATCGATGGTCAAAGATGCTTTTCAGAATTATGTTTCATTCAAATGTACAAAATGTAAATGAAATAAACTTTTTGTAAGTATATATTCTACATTCTACAATCTCTCAATTATATGAAAACTTTACTTATTGCTTTGTTTATTTAACAAATAGCTATATTAAAAACCAACAGTTGTCATTTTTGGTTATGATATTCTATAACTACCTTAGTTACTATTTTTGACTTAATTATTTTTGCGCGGAAGGGATATTTTTGCTTAGAAACATACTTTGAATTAAATTTCTAACTGGTAATAGATATTACTACTGAAATCTATAAAATATTAAACATGCAACCTAGTGGTTGCCACTTTTTCCACGAACTTGCAACAAACAATAAACTCAACTTTTATATATGTTGTGTTTATCAAAAAAATTAAAAAATATCTGACATTCAAAAACCATTGAATGCAACAAATGAATCAAATCAATGTATGTATACACGGAAAATCAAATGATATTATTTACTCACAATGTATTGATTTGTAAAACTTTATATTCTATTAAACTAAACTAAATGTTATATATTTTTTGAAAAATATTTGATTTTTTTAAATTCAATGAATATTTTATTTAATACTTCATTCACTTCATGTAGTGTCATAACAAACGCTTTCTATATAAACATAGCAATGAGAATTTCTATTGATATAAGTTATATAATGTAAATTCAACGTATGTTTTGCAAATTTTCTAAAATATTAAAAAAGCTACGATTTTAGCATTACCTGATTTAACCAACTGATTGAAAAATTATTTATTGAATAAATACTATAAATTTTATACTATAATAGAATAGAAGTTTACATTTTGAGCATTTCAGAGTTAGAAAATTTAATTCAGCGTATGATAAATTGTTTTAGAAATATGGTTTAGAATGAAATTCCCAATTTTATGTAATATTACATATAAATCTTTTAACATTATATTTGAGGCAAATTACACTAAAATAAAATAAAACATTTTCAAGTTTCGAAATCAGGAAAAATGTGTTAAAGAACAATTGATTGAGCAATATATGCGGATCAAAAGGAAAGGTTCATATACGTGAAAATATCTAATATATTCCTCGGATCCGATCTTCCAATTTATATAAATTGCATTTACATATAAATTTTCTTTATCATATAAGACAAACAGAACTGTGCCTGCGTGTTACATGCACGTACTGCCTGAGATTTATTGCTGAGGAAACACACCTAACACAAGGGCGCACGAAATCTTTCGCCCCGAATTAATATTATTTTAATTACGTTTTCACTATATTTAATGACAAACTAATCAAACAATCTATGAAAACTTCGTTTCTCAATCTCTCATTTTTAATTCGTTTTATTTAACTAATTGCTGGCGATTTTTTCTCAGCTAAGTGCAATCTTTTATGCAGGAAAATTAGGGGCTATCTGTAACATAAACTATTAACTACTAACGGCGTTAACAAACAAATTATAGTTTTTCAATAACTTGCGAGAAGAATTGCTTAGAAACAAGATAATTTTTTTAAAATTAAGTAAAAAATAAATCATCAGAGGAGGTAATACTATGATTTTTTGTGGTTATTACTAGCCCCGGTAGATTCCCCAAACACGAAGTAAGTTGTAACACCACAATTTTTCTAGAATTTGATACTTATTTAATTTAACATATATTTTATAATTTATTTAATTGTAAAATAATGAACAGCAGTAACGGAATTATTTTTACTTGATTTGCAAAAGAAAAGTTGCAGCAACAATCGATCTTCATTTTGAAGAAATATAATCAGTGGATTTCAATATACATTAATTTGAAAAAAAAACTGTTACAAAAAGCTCCTAGCTCCTCATGTAAAAATAAATTAAGAATATTTCTCGAATGTTCATCAGCGACTAGTAAAACGCAAGTTGTCCTTACTAGATCTGATAAATTTGTAACATATTTAATCATTGCCTTTGGCTTAATTATTTTTGCAGAAATATTCCGAAAGGTTTGATAACATGTTTCGGATATATAATTTCTAGTGAAAATTTAATCAATAACTTTGACGCTTAATGTGTGTCATAATTCGGAAAATCAACTATGACAAAAACAAAAACTTTACTTCATCATATCCTCTGCTTAAATTTTTTATTTAATATTTTTAGTTACGTATTGATTTTTCTTATTCAAGATGAAACGTGTCAGCACTCTTTTAATTAGATTGGATTTTAAAATATTTTTACATTTTAATGCTCCGTTTCATATACAATAAAATATACTTCTTTGTTAAAGATATAGTGGTAAAACAATATATATAAACAAAAAATTTCCAATTCCGGGTTTTGAAACTCTTTTGCGAAAACTTAATAAAGTCATCTATATTTCAGGCATACCGTTTTATCGTCATAAAAAAGTCAGTTCAATATTATACATAGACGATAACTTTTCTTGAAAAACTCATCAATTATCTTGTTTCGAAATCAAAGAAATAAAAGGTGCAGTCTAGAATAATTTTAAAAAAAAGCAAACAAAGAATAAATTAATGAATGAATTATTTTTTCAAGAATCTAATGGTCATTGGATCTAATATTTGCTTGATCTTGGAATTCATTAACATTTAATCATTTAATTTTCTTCGCTTATGTAAATTTAGTCTTAATCAAATGATCAGACTAGCGTATTTGATTTTTTTATATTATTTTTTCTTTGATAGACGTCTAGCATTAATTTAAGCATACATAAAGGTATCATATTGTTATAGAATTATTATACACATGACTTATTCATGGTATATATATTGTATTAATTTTCACACATAAAATTGAAAAAAAAAGTTTAAAGTTGTAATACGTATTTTTTTCATCATCTACGTGAAATCTTAAAATGCTCAGTTGATTCTACAGTATTTATTAGAAAATCAGTATTATTTTAAAATAAATATTATATAATTGAGATAAAACCTAATATTTTGCGTTATTACACTCGAAATGCCAAAAATAAACATGAGTGGTCATGAGAGTTTTCGGAAGGCATAATAATAAGATAACAAGAAGATAAATCTTTCAAGGCATTTTGAATATTCCACACATTCCGACATAAAAATCTTTGTCAAAATTTAAAATTCTTCAAAAAAAAATTGAAAATGAATATAATGTACGAAATTAACATGAAAAAGTTGTGATAGGGACTACTTGTGACAGGGGTAACTAGTTACCAAGGTTTTCCAATAGGATATTAAACGATATTAAAAGTATATTTTTGTCTCCATTAGACATGTAAGCCATACTGCACATAGCTTCTGTTCAGTAGGCTCAATAAACAGAACTGTGCAGATGCATCATTATTGACAGGCAATATAAAGTTGATCAATCGTAAAATTTCTATTTGCGTTATTATAATAGAGTCATTTTAAATTTTATATACCTTATATCCTTTCAAATTCATCAATATTTGATAATAAATAACAATTCTTGTAATTGCGTAATGATATAAATTGTAATTACGATTAATTAAGAAAAATCACATCTGAAATTAGTTAAAAAAAAGAGACAACTGTAATAAACAAGAATTAGTTACAGATTTATATGGGAATGTATAGTTTGTAAGATGTGGACACAAATTATATTAATTGTAGTTTGCATTGATTTATAATGAAAATTGAGACATTATATATTTTATTTGTATCAACAGTTTGCATTGATGTATGAAAAGATACAGGTTTTTTTAAATGAAACTAGTGGTTATCAAGATATATTTAAATTTAAATTATATAAACTCTTACAGGGTACGCTATTTATATGTAGTCAATGGAAATGTTGAATAACGAACTATTTTAAATAAATTTTGAATTTGTTTTATTACCAAATTGTTAAGAAAAAAATGTCAAGCTTTAAATTTGATGAAAAAAAACAGTTTATCACAATTCACTGAAAATTGTTTGTTATTCAACATTTCCATTGACCACATATAAATGGCCTAGCCCCTAGCTCCCCTTATAGGGTGCGCCATTTATATGTGATCAATGGAATTATTGAATAACTTTTTTAACAATTTTCAATCAATCTTGATAAACTTGTTTTATTGTCAAATTGTCAGAAAAAATGGAAGGCTTTGAATTTGATGATAAAAAAAGTTCAACAAAACTAATTGAAAATTGTTCGGTATTCAACATTTCCATTGAACACATATAAATAGCACACTTAGTATAACGAGCCCTTAGCTCCCCTACATGATTTGTACATAACTCTACTGGCAGTAAAATCTGTTCTAATAGTTTTTCGTTGATAACTCAGAGAACCCTATACATCCAATGAAAATTCTGACCCTGTATTGAGAATGTTACACACAATTTTAAATTTACCTAATATCAAGTTGGTGAACAACCTTGAACTGGAACATTCAACTTTCAACATCCTCCGCCTACTTTATTTGCAGAACCTTGAAAATTCAAATAAGGTATCACTTTCCGTACGTTTATGCACATATCTCGTTTTACATACGTACATATCCTCTATATCAACATCGTCGGATTATTGGGTTTAGCATCTCCATTTCTCATGGGCGCCCGCATCGTTCGCCCGAGAATGTATTCTCTCTTTTGTATCATTCAAGGATCACGCGTGAGCCCTTCCTAAGGACCACGGTGGAGCGAGCGGCACGAATTAGAAAAAGGTGATCCGGCAGCATGTTGCGAGCAATCGATAATGGGACCATCCGAACGAGTGTGAAACATTAAAAATTCATAACGACTTTTGAATAATATATTGTGAGTATGGGGTTGTAAATACAAACAGAATTTGATGGTTGCAATGAGTAGCTTTGGATTTTGTAGATTACTGAATACGTTTATTTATTTATTTTTATTTATTTAATTTATTCATAAGCAAGCTGTAATCAATAATAATTGATATTATTTCAGGCTCTTGTCAAGCTTATTCATAATTAATATTAAAAGGATAGTAATTTTATAATAATCAGTTTCGGCTTAAGTTCAAGAGAACATATTCGTTTATTTCAAAACCGTCGTTAACTTATAATTATGCTAATGCAAGACAGAGGATATAGATGGAATCTCGGGCCAGAGCTTGTGCTTGTGTCAAATAACTTAAATATGACTTAAGAATGGCGTAGAGCGGCGCATAAAAGTCCAATTTGATTTTGAAGAATTATATTATTAAAACCAAACCAATCACATCACAACAAATAGCACATATCAAAGAAACAACTATCTGACAATATTCTGTAAAACTCCCAGCTAATTCATTGTTGTAGAAATGTGTTTTTTGCTGTTATTCAAAAATTTGTTATTTGACTTAGATACTTCATTTATCTATGGACAATATGAAGTGTCTGATATGCGCCTTTTAACATTGAAAAATAATATTTATTACTTTTTCAGTATTGGAATTAAAAATGTTTTAAAATAAGCACTCACTAAAAATTGAACATTCACTATGTATTGTGCTTTATTTATAATACTAAGACGCAGGTGTAATGATTTTTCACTAATTAATAAAGGAAATAAACTTTCATAAATAAAGCTATCAATTATAATATATTGAGAATATTTGATTTAATTAACTTTCCGTAGGGTAAGTTATAGTAATCGCAAAAAAATCGAAAATGAATTTTTTTATATATCTTTACGTTCGAAAGGTTTCTGAATATTTTGGCATACCTTGGAAAAAATGGATGTATGTGTGTGTGTGTATGTGTGTGCGTGTGTGTAGGTGTGTTCGGATACAACACCCGTGTTCGTCGACGATTTCGGGCACACGGGTGAAGCGATTTGAATAATTCAAAAAACATTCGATTCGTATTGATAAGGGGACGTGCTGATTAGTTTTTGGCGAATACAGGTCTAGCCGTTCCAAAGATATGAGGCAAAAAGTGCCAAAAACGGTATCTCAGTTTTTAAGAGAACGAAGCGTCCGATTTGAAATTTTACTTGTATTAACAAGATAAAGAACTGATCAAATTTTCATGAAAGCAGGTCTAGCGGTTTTGGAGATCTAGTAAAAAAAGTAAAAAAAATGCCACCTGGCGGTCAAAAATGATCATTAGACATATACACATCAAATTATTAGATATTTTATAAACATTTGATAATAATAAAATGTAAGGGTAAATAAATATAAATGTAAGGAAAAAAGATTTAAACTTACCGTCCACATTTAAGCACAAACTACCGAATTAATTTTAAAAAATCAAAAACTGTTCGAAAGATATTAGTTGGGAATGATACTAATTAATTTTAGGTGAAAATCTATCGAGCCGTTTTCTTGTAATTCGTTTTTGAAAAAAAAAAATTGAGCCGATTTTTATGAAATATTTTTTGATATACGAGTATATCATGGTCTTATGGAAATTACGTAGCTTTTTTGACGGTTGTTAATATTGAAAGTAGACGATTTACTTGGTTTATCGATAGAATACTTGGCCAATGAACATACTAAACCATTAGAATCCTACGGCAACTGGTTCAATTATAAAAATTATTGAATTTTGGAAATTTGCCATTAGAAAATACTCCGAGTTAACGTGTTCGTTTTCAATTATGTGTGATATTGTAAATCCGCTGGGAATACTTTTAATCCCTCATAAATGAATTTATTTTTTATTGATTAAGTCGCATATTTACACATATCGGGAAGTTCATGTAACTTGCCTCAAGGCAAAATACCAAACCAACTAGTTTCTAAATAATTAAAAAGTATGTGCGGATATAGTTTTTTTTAACAATATAAAATATTTATACATGGGTAAATCTTATTTTAAAAACAACTGCTTATAATATAGAGATTTTAGGTAATTAAAATTATTATGTCCAGAAAAAAACTAAACAGAATTAACTTATTATCTTCAAAGTCATTGCAAAACTTTTGCTAATCAAATATTAACATTGAAACTTAAAGAAAAAAAAATATAGTTCTTCAAAATTATTTTAATATTGCAAACTGTAACTATTATTTAAAATGTTTAATTTTTTAAATATATTATATTTTTATAAAAGTTATTGATTAGTTTTATATAGTATAGTAATTTAATTATAAATAAATTGGAAAGCTCAATCTGTATACGCTATAAGTATATATATATATATATATATATATATATATATATATATATATAAAACTATATTAATATGATACAATAGATACACTTCAATAATACTGATTTATCGTATAAGTTCCATGGAGAACTCGATGAATTTATATTTATATCTTCTTCATATCATCTTTAAAGATTCCCATTTAGTGAGTGGATCATGTCAATTTGGGCAAAATGAGTTTCTATCTATTATGTCATAATATATGACATCATACACATCGTATATAGAATTTCAACAGAATGACTGGATAATTTAAAATGATTCGGTAATAAAAGAAAAGATATAGTATATGTTTGAACTATTGCTAATAATTGTTTACAACGCATTATTCACTCATATCGATAGACTAAAAAATAACCTGAATACTTAGATTTTCATTTATGTGTAACAAAAAACTATGCTTTATTATTCAGAAAGCAAGCCAACGGTAAACCTATATATGTTTCTTAAGCTTATATTATTAGAACTTCTCTAATACCTATGATAAATTTTTAATCTGATCCAACTGTTACTCGAAAATATAATCGGATCTGTATTTTGAAGTAAAAAGGGCAAAATATTACTAACTGCTTTATATAAGGCTGATTGAGATTGGTACCAAACCTGAAACACTGTGCCTGCAAGGCCTAAGCTCTTGCCACGAAGCTACGGGACGTCCGCTATTAATAATATTAAATCGATATTTACATTAACAACATTAATCAAATTATGAATATCGTTCAACTAAAACTTCTTGTTTCATTTATATTTGCAAACCCATATTACACAATAATTATCACATTGTTTAATCCCAGTAATAAATTATTGGAGCAATGTAAATTCGATATATTTAAAATGAATAAATTTAATTTGATAGCAATTTTAGCGTGAATCATTTTGATGTGCAAATATCCCATATGTATAAATTCACAGTTGTTGATTACGAATTTCAATTGTTAATTATAATAATATAATTGTGCACAATATTACAATCCTCTATTTAATGAATGATTATTTCAATCATAAATTCAAATAATGTAAATGTAAATAACAAAAGGTGCAAACATGGCTCGTCTGTACAAACAAACATGTCATGTCAGCTGAATATATAAAAAAGACAAATATTAAATTGCCTTTATGCGAGAAACTGATTTTTACTATAAAAGCTTCTGTATCATAAAGCCATGAAAAGAAGTACCTCGAACAATTTTCCTTTCAATAAATATGGAACATGCACCTGATGTGTTATAAAAATCTAAAAAGTATGTTATAAAATCTTTTTGAAATGTCTTTTTTTCTCTGAAGTATTAATTTTTTAAGAAATAACCTGTAAAAACTTTATATTTAATTTTGATTATATTTTTAATTAAAAACTAGCAGTGTATGGCATCGTGCCTTAAGGCAAATTGCTGGAACTTTCCGTAAGGTAACGAAATGTTCGAGGAATATTAAATGTTTTCAGATGAATTATTTTAAATTTTGTAATATCGTCTAATATTTAAAAGAAATATATAAACTGAATTATAAAGTAAAATTATACTTATAGTATATAAGTGAGCTTTAGAAACTTTTAATCAGGATTAAAATTGAAATCTGAATTATTTACGATATACAAACAAATTTTTTTCTGAAAAAAAAGGTGAAGATATGCAAAAAATTTTATTTTCGATTCATGGCCCATTACTGATATTTACTTAGCCTACAAAAATTAATAAATATTTCAATATACCCGTTAATGTTTGAGAATTAATTTTATACAAAATGAATGAAATGGATACATATACTAAATGTAAAGGATATTATGATGTAAAATTAACTATATGCATTATTTGTATAATAACTTTAAATAATTCAGGCACAGTTTAATTTCTTCTAATTATTTTAAATTACATAAACATATTAAGTGTAATAAAAAAAATAACAAGTCATTTTTAAAAAAAGTTAATGGAATAATTAGTACCGTACAGTTTTCGAAACGTACCGTAAAGTTGAGGAAAAATTTGATATTATTTTGAAATACTATAAAAAATACATGGAAAATAATAAAGATGCTTATAAAAAATATTTAAAAATAAATACTATAGCTGTTTAATTTTTCACTATTTAACGACAAATCTCGAAATTTGAGGTTTAATTACATAAATATAACTTATAAATTATTTACAGTAATAAACTATATTAACTATCTGTAGGAATCATTTTCTTTAAGCCAAGTTGTATGAACTTTCAAATACATGCAAATAATCCACATAATAAATAAGAATTCAGATTTACGAGCTATTAAAATTGTGATGCTATAAATTGGAAATTTTGATACAGCTCATTATTCCAAAAATTAAAATTTTTTTATGATAAAATCCGTTTAAATAGGTCTATAATATTTAAAGATGTTTGTTGAGACCATATAACCTATGTTATTATACAAAGTTCATCAAAAATCATCAAAGTTCATCAAGATCATCAAAATAATCGTAAGAATTAATTACGAAGAATTAATCTTTACCCCGGCAATTTTTTGTCGAAAACTAATCAGCACAATTTCCTACAGAGAACTTTTGACCAATTTTTAAATTTTCAAACGTTTTGGCAAAAACAGTAAAAATTTCTTGCAATTATTTGCTAGTTAATATAACACTGCTAGTCGAGTTTCATAAAATGGCTTTTATATTCTTGAAATCGGTGCAGCTGTTTTCGAACAAATATTTTGGCTCAAACAGTTTTTTCCAATTCAGGTACCAAACGATTCAATATGACTTTAAGCGTAGAGAAAACATCAAAATAGGAAATGTGGGGGATAGATAAACTTCTACTTTGGGTAGTTAAAAACAATGTATTTAGAATTCTAATAAATGGCATTTAAATTTAGACAGACTATGAAAAATATTTCTGAAAATATATAAAACATCAAGTCATCTAACATATGAAAAACTAAGAGCCTCGACTTAGTTTGTGTGTGAACTAATTTATTATATCTATATCTATATAATTTCTAATCGTTTCTGTTAACAATTCATAATTCATCTATATATAAATTTAATAGCGTTTATAAAACTATTCCCAAAGCAATATCAATTCAAAATAAGTCTAAACCATGAATGTTTTATTTCGATGCACATTATTGAATACATTGAAAACATAATCGAATTATTCGCAAATGTTTATCAGTCAGACACAAGAATCTAATATTTGCATGGCAAACCAAATAAAAATCAACAGACCGAAAGCAAAGTACAGTTTCATTATTAATAGTTACAAATGACCACTCTAGGATGGTTATATGAAATATTTTGGATAATTGAAAGTATACACAGATAATAAGGCGCAGAACAAATTACGTAAAGATGCAATTTAATAATTTATTTCGAATAAAGCTTTGTGACTTTGTCTCCAAAATTCAATTCTACAGTCCATAGAGAGCTAGTGTTATTAAAGACATGCTGAATCCGACTTGGACAAACAATATCCAAGTCTGGGGATGCGCCAGTAGAAATAGCATCATTATTCTACACAAAACCCAAAATAAAATACCTACGAACTCGTGTTTCCGCAGACCGGTATATACCAAATTGGTTAATTCATCAAGATGCAAACAAGTTTAAGATAGCAGAAAAATTCAATGTACCATACACATAAACATACTTTTTGGCACCAATTTGATATAGTTTGTTTCTTTGTTTTTATTAAAATAAGTTCAATGAATCTATTCAACTTGGAAACTCTATATTTAGCATTATTATAAATATAAACATTATAGATAGAATTATAAAAAAGTAGAATACTAAAATAGTTTTACTCGTATTTAAATCATAACTACAAATATAGAGAAAATATGACCTAGAATGCTCATTTGGTAAGTATGGAATAAATAATAACTATAATTTAATAACACAGTTTAGCAAAAATAATGTTATTAAGCACAATGTAGAAATCGCACAATTTTAAATTATTTTTATGAAGTGCCTATTACAACCGAATATGATATTACTTTCTTCATAGACATCATTAAATGAATATGGCAATTATATAAATGAGTATCAGAACAGTAATGATAATGAATTAAATTAATTATAAAATTGAAGTAGATTGCAAATAAAACCAAATTGTTTGTACTTTGGGTAGTAATTAATGCTAACCACGTTTTGTGCTGATATTGCTCTATATCGTGAGAATATACAATCGAAAATTATTTTTTATTACCATTCAATTACTTTGAATTGATATTCTTCTGAAAATAGTTTTATAAACGCTATTAAATTTTTATATAGATGAATTGTGAATTTACATTAACAGAAACAATTAGAAATTATATACATAGAGATATAAAAAATTAGTTCACACACATATTAAGTCCAGGCTCTTAGTTTTCCATAGAAGGTCTACTTCTGAAATTTCAAATGATTTTAGAAAATTGTTTCATAGTCGGTCTATATCTAAAGCCATTTATTAAAAATTTAAATACAATTGAGTTGAATAGTTCAATTAAAAGTAGTTGAGTCGATTAATCTTATTTGTCAGATTTCCAAACTCAACGATTGTGGTCGATATGTTTATACATAATAAATATTTAGTATAACTTACTTTTATCTCTTTTACAAATAATTTTCAGTTTCTTTAAAACAAAATGAATTACAAATCCTATCAATTTTTTTCATTGAATTTGTTTTGTCTATCATAAATTCAATCATATCATAAATTTTAGCTATTTGGAAAAATATAGTGATAAAAAATAGACATAAATTTAGGACAATGTATTGATATAATAATTCAAATTTAAATTTCGTATATGTATTACCTTAGGGAGTAAATATTTCTTTTACCTCTTGTACGTGTATTTTATATCATTAGGTAGATTATAGGGTAGAGCAGAGCTTAAAATTCCGCGGGTAAAAAAGTCCACCACAGATATCTCAAAAACAAGAAAAGCGGGGAATTTTCCAACAACAATCTTTGAAAATAGAGGGCAAAAAATATAAAACAAGCCATCACAATAATACTTACGACTTCGCTATCAAGAGATAAATTGTTCGAAAAACTACATATAACAAAAGTATTTTCTGTAGTTCATGTTTTTTTTCGTTGTGATCCACATTGTTCAGTTTACGAGAACTTAATATATAATTTTTAAGTATATGTTATTTGAGTCTTTTATAAAATGTCTTGTTATTTTTGAGTTAGATTTTTTCGTTAGATATAAAAAGATGTGGATAGAGTAAAAAGGACCAACTAAAGCCTTATCCTGACAAGATGTAAACAAAATATAGTAAATAAAAAATAAAGTTATGTTATAAGAAGCAATTTTGCAAAAGATAAATTAATAATCATTTCAACTCTGCTGATGATTATTCTGACCAAATACCAGATCAATGTTATAGACAGTGTTTTTATTGTGAAAAATGTACCCATAAAAATTATATTGGTTGAATATTGTAACTATTGTTTTGTAAAATCTATTTAACATTATAAATAAGATATTGGATCTGTTTTCTCCCTTGGTGTCCAATTTTACCCCACCTATGTAGTGAAAAGGGACAGATGACAAATATTAGAAAAATAGTGAAAATACACACATTTATAATTAGAAATAACTGGAATATTTACTGCAGATATTTCGATAGTATAGTACGATCGATAGTTTCGTATCAGAACTCAATATAATTACTTAATCTCATATTGGACCTTTATATATTTACCTTTTATAGATTTATAGGATGTGTGTGCCTATTGTATTTTAACATTAAAATAATAATATTTAAACCAAAGTATTTTATCATGATATTCATAATCATTATCAGGTCTAATAATGCACTTAGTTTCATAACAATCGCTAGTTAAATTTCCGCCGTCGTGTGTTCGTAATTACCATCAAAGTTTCAAAATTCATTTAGATTTCCAACTATATCTATGCTAATAACTTTATTAATTAATTCGTTAATTAGTCACCCGTAGGCGCAAACTATTAGCGTTTTGCGCTTTGATAAATAAATAAACAACATCGGTTGAATATTGTATGAACGCTCTAATACTTTGTATGCTTAGCGCTGGCAAAATTTATTCATATATTATATCAACAAATACGAATTTATGTATGTTATAGAGATGTTTATTATTGAAAATCAAAATTTGTGTTAACTTACATAGCATGGGATAGAGCGGAGCTTAAAGGTACGCGGGGAAAAAAGGTACGCAGCGGAAAAAAACGCTGATATCTCAAACCAAATGAAGTTAGAAATTATTTTAACAACAATATTTGAAAAACTTTATGGCTAGTTTGTAAATAAGAGGCCAAATAAAATAATAATAAAAAAAAGAACATTTTAAAAATCATGTTTTAGCTGGGATTTTAACTTAACTTAGTGAGATAGTGGTTTGTTTGATATATCATAACGATAGGGTGGGAAGGGGCATAAAGGTCCAATTTGACCCTGAGTCAAATTGGACCTTTGTTCCCCGTCCCACTCTATCGTTATAGGAAATCCAAAGACAAAAATATTAATATATCGATAAATATTATAATAGTTTCAGCATATTGTTAATTGATTTAGAGATTAATAAACGTTGAAAAAATAGATATATATTATTTTATGGTTTCAATAGAATTAGTTGATATGAATCAATAGATTTGAATGCTTGTTGAAAATGAAAATGTTTTTTTCTTTAAACATAAATAATGTACAGTAAAATATAGAACAAAGTCGGTTGAACTGAGTACGATTTTGCCATTTTTTTAATCAGACTAATTTTCTTAATTTACCAAACTAGTTAGGAGAAAAGTAAATTAAATTGTAACATTTGCCATTTCAATGTTTGTAATTTAAAGATTTCTACGTAAAGATACTGAAATACTGTCCCTATTAAATAAGATGGATTAGTCATAAAATCAAATAATACAAGAAAAGAACGAATGTCTTAAGAAAAATTGCTGGAACTTCCCGTACCTTAATGAATTATTCGAGGAATATTAAATGTTTTTAAATAGATTATTATAAATAATGTAACTTTTATTATTCTTATTTTATAAAAATTAAATAAACAAAACTTAATCAATCAGATTTAGAATGAAAAACATTGTCAAATATTTCTAAGTATTTAATAAACTGAATGACAAAGTTAAAATTATTTATTTGAAGTATATGTGATGTTCAAAACTTTAGCTAGAATTAGAATTAAAATCCGAATTATTTTTTGATATTCAAAATAAAAAATTTTTGTAACAAAAAACCCAAAACACCCCTTTCGTTAACCCAGGCAAAAAGTTTTTTAAATCATTCAAAGCGGATGCTTAGTTCTTTCAAAAACTGCCATTATTGCATCTTTAACTCTATATCTCCTAAACGGTTGAACCTGCTTTTACTTCATCAATAGGTATCGAATGTTTTTTGAACCATTCAAATCGGTTCATCCATAGGTACGCCCGAAATCGTCGACGAAAAATTATCTCTACATATACACACATCCATTTTTTCTGATGCATGCCAAAATGTTCAGAAACCCCTGAAACTTAAAGCTATATAAAAATTTCATCATTTCAAATCATTTTTGATTTTTGACCCATTACTATAACATTACTCTACGGGAAGTTAATACTCATAGATTTGTATTTTCATTACACTCTATTAAATAAAACTAATTTTATAATAAAAGTTTATACATAAACAATAAAATTTCCATTAATTTTCAATGATTATATTATTTTCATTAATATTAAACTTAATTACTTTAACTGCCTGCAAATGTAAAAAAATACATTCTTTATCCTTTCATACGATTTGCCTCTACAAACAGTAATATATGTTTATTAAAAGACTTGCACAAAAGAAAATACCTTCCAGTATGTAAAATATTCAAGAAATACTTATGTACGGAAGATTATAATACTCGGTAGAAAATATACAAGGCGCATTCTTACGCCCGCAACAGGGTCGTATATCCCTGTGCGAAATCCTTAGAGTTCAACTCACGAAATAACGAGCTCGCTTTTATGAATAAAGTAGCTGTGCATGAAAATCTTTTGTAGGTTCACTTCAAGTAAATAATACCAGTGGCTACATAATTTTTCAAACATACTCATAGAATAATATTGCATATACGCTTTTGTCATATTTTTATAATTTATGATATTTTACATGATATAAAAGAACTTGCATTTTTATAGAATTTGATTTGAATCTCAATAGTAAAATATATACAGCGGCCTGTAAGCACTGGTTCTAGTTATGTTATTATATTTTATTACATTTTTCACAACAATTTATTTTGAGATTTAATTATTTGATATTTGATGTGATAATATTATTTTAATAAATACTGGTTTACAATTATTTAATATTTGCTTGTCCTGAAATGCTCGTCTTGCATTTTTTACCAAGCGATATCCCTTTCCTATACACTATGCGTACAACTTCTAGTATCATGAAGTTTAAATATTAAATATGTCCGGACAAACTATAGGGGAGGTAGAAGCTGGATGCTACAATGTTTTTTTTTTAAACTTCCCATAGAATATGTTATTGTAATTGTCAAAAAATCGAGAATGAAAATTTTTGCATATGTTCACGTTTCAGTGGTTTCTGAACTTTTTGGCATATCTTAGAATAAAAGATGTGTGTATGTGCCTGTGTATGTGTATGTATGGTCACAAACTTTGACCACGATTTCGTGTGGGCGGATCAAACTAAAAAAACATTCGATTTCTGTTAATAAGGAAACTGATTATTTGGCAAAGACAAGTCCAGTTTCGGAGATACTGAGCAAAAATGCTACAACTAGTTAAACATTTGAGAAATTATTAATATATCAGTTCAGGTGTTCCTCAGAAATCCATTCTTGGTCCATTACTATTTATTATTTTTATTAATGACATATCTGAAATTATTAGCTGTCCACATTTATTATTTGCAGATGATCTCAAACTATATCTCAAAATAAATTCTATTGATGACTGCGTATTATTACAGTCTCAACTTGACTCCTTCCACTCTTGGCGTGTCTATAACAAATTACATTGAAATGTATCAAAGGGCAAGATTTTTAGTTTTTCACATAAGCGCGTTCCAATTCATTTTGATTATAAAATTTCTAACACCGGCATTGATAGATGTAATAAAATATCAGACTTAGAAGTTTTATTTGATTCTGGTTTATTTTTCACTGATCATATAACTGATATTTGTAATAGAGCACATAAATATTTAGGTTTGATACTGAGATATTGTAAACAATTCAATTCTAACAATGCACTTCTTTGCATGTACTATTCTAATGTACGTTGAAAATTAGAATATGGTTCGATTATTTGGTATCCCATCAAATCGACAACTCTGATGCGATAGTGAAGGTTCAGCGAAAATTTCTGAAATATCTTTATTATAAAACATATAAAATTTATCCTGAACGTGGCTTTGACCACAAACTTTACTAAAAAAATTTGGTATTCTTTCCCTTGCCTCACGTCGATTTATCTGTACAATTATGTTCTTATTTAAACTTTGCAATAATTCTAAAGACTGTCCTCTTATTCTCAACCAACTTTTCTTTAATGTTCCAAGGCTATCTACGCGTTCACAATTATTTTCAAATTATCCTACTCCTACATCTAATTCTCTCTTAAATTCGCCTACTTTACTTATGTCCTCTAACTTTAACTAAATAAATAATGAAATAGATATTCACAACACTCCACCGAATCAAATAATCTCCATCTGCACAAGTTAACCTTTTTATTTTCTTTTCAAATATCTCATTATTTTATCTTATTCTGTATATAAATAATATTGTTACATTCTGCATTATATGTAATTTTATGTTAAGCATTTTATGTTAATAACTATATATTGTAATTTTGTATATATTTTAAATGTTATTCATTATGTAAAATAATTGTATTTTTGAGTCCTCTTGGAAGAAATCTGTGGGCTATATATTTAAAAATAAATAAATAAATAAATAAATAAATATTTCAATCCGTGTGAGTTATTTATTACTTATGTTAATTTCCAAATATATCCTATTATTTCTTGGCCAATGAATATATATATATTGTTACTAGTAATATTGACAATTCCCTTGCGGTTTAGAGTTTCTATCAGCATATGTGCTAACAACTCAATAGTCACCTCGGGCCATCAAATTGCATTAAGGTTACGTCCCGCGAATTGATTGGCTTAGGTATGGTGCTTCAAACGCAATTTGCACTATCTAGTTAGGCACAATTAATGTCGAATTTCTACATATGGGTAATTGTTGATCACAGAATTGTAAATCTAAAAATTTAGCGAAACAAATAGACTTATATATACAGGAATCTATTACTATGATAGTAATTTGTATTAAAAGACTTCTAAGATAATTGCTTGGGTCGCAGCATTTATCAACTCACGTAGGGTTGAAGCCTGTTGACAACGTTTCTATTATTTTAGCTCATATTTTTTTAAGTATTAAGGTTTTAAATTTGATAATAGAATGCTTATATTGAATTTTTTATCAAAGTTCATTAAAAATTGTTTAAGTTATTTAACATTTCCATTGACCACATATAAATGGCGCACCATATACTTAAGGTAAAAAACGGGACATCCTCATTATAATCAGATATATAGAATATGATTTGCCATTTAAAGTAATAGGTATAACCTCTATAACCTTTGATAACCTCTATTTGGCATAGAATAATTTAATTTCTAATAAAACGTACTGCAAACATAATATTGCAATGTAAAACGTGAAAAATAAGTTAATCGAAGTTATATATAAAATAAATATATCAAAGTATCAAAGATAAGTGCATTGAAAAAGCTATGTGTTATATAAAATCTCTTGAAAATTTAATAACATATGTTTGAATAAAAATATTGATGATAAAAAATTTGCTTCAAAACAAAAGAGAGTTTGCATATCATTCACATATATAATATTTAACTTGAGAACTTCATTCTATTTTCTTGAGCAAGTCGTCTATCATTATAAATTCTTTTTTTAACATAGTGATTTCACTAATTCCCTCAAGGTCCGATCTCGTCTGGTTTTCCTATAACAACATATTCAAATTTTTTTTACCCACAGTATTTTTTCATTAGTTCAGATTATTATGTGTTAAATAGCACCGAATTCCGTAAATCCTAGTTATTTCAATCCTGCTTTCTAAAAATCCGCACAAATCCAACTTATTTAGTAATTTTACAAGTCTTCCTTAATAATCTGATCAAAAAACAAAATATCATTTGCAAGAAACAGAATAGCACTATTGATTTATCAATTAAAATTATAAGATAATAATGGCTTCGCAGGTAAAAAGATCCACCACCGATATATCTAACACAAGTAAAATTATACTATTTTTATCAACAATATTTGTAAGTAAAGGGCAAAACATGTATAACCAGTCATTACTTTGATTCTTAGGACGTAGCTATCAGGCTATAAAGGGCAATTAAAATATCTGTAACCGAAGTATTTTCTGTAGTTGTTAACTTTTTTGGTTGTGAATACTGGTGTTTAGTTTACGAAACCCTAATAAGGTTTAGTGTTATTTTTAAGATAGATTCAACATTTTTTTTAATATAACCTCGAACTAAACCAACTAAACATTTATTTTGGCAAATGTGTAAATAATAATAAAAAAATTAAAATTAATTTAAAGAAATATTTTGACAAAATACCAGATCAAGGTCATATACAATGCTATCTTCATAAAAAATGTACCCATAAAATTTATATTTTGCATTTATTAAATGATGTGACTATTATTTTGTTGAATGTGATTAAAATCAAAAATAAGACTTTAGATCTGTTTACTTCGCTTATAGGGTAAAAAGGGACAAATGACAAATTTTACAAAAATTGTAATCAATATATTTGTGTGTAATACATAAAATTTGTGTTATTTGATGTGGTGTATGTTGTTAATTTGGTTTAAACAATATAATTACTTGAAGTCAAATTGGGCCTTTGTACCCAGATATAGTGTCTCCATGCTCTACTTTTATAAGACTTAATTTGGGCAAGAGCTTTTTTACAGTCTTCAAAATATGGTATATCCACTATTTTTCAAATATGTTCGAAAGGAGTTCTGATTGGCGTGTTCAAATCGTTCAAAAACTTCGGCGAAGTACATCATCTTCGTAATACCTAACAGAATAGAATCTTCTCCGTAAATTACTAGAACAAAGGCCTTGTCGGATTATTAAGCAAGAGAAAAATCATATGCTTCTCTCGGCAGGAGCTTAATCATCTGGCAGTCCGTAACCGCAATATATTACTCCGAACAACTACGCGTATTGTATTTAGTGGTTCAAGGACAAGCGGCGACCTAAACGCGCTTTAACCAAAAACACACCCGGCGGAATTAACACACGTTCGCCGATGTCATCTCTATGGGAGACCAGAAATGTTTTCAGGCGTTTTATTGGCAATTGAAATGTTTTGTTGCGGCTTTGCTGCGATTCGCTGCGAATGGAATTAATTCGTTATTCGAAAAATGGAAAATTTTATGGCTTTATATAACCTTTTTGAAATAGAACTTTGATGCGTTTATATAGGGATATAAATTTATGGGCTTTAAAATCTTACTACTATTTAAATATTTTTTTTTTAATTATTATTTTTGAACAGCAATCAGAACGTAATAGTCCTTTAAGCTGTTGTGCTGATTTTGACTTAATACTATTCTGTTCGACAGATGGCAACCCAATCAGTTTGTCAATCTCTATATGATATATTATTATTACAATTTCTGTAATAGGCCGAGTATTTTTATTGGTGCAGCA
>NW_020537646.1:34140209-34172340 GCF_003426905.1 Ctenocephalides felis
TCACAAATGTTTATATACATTGATAAATAATAAATAAATAGCAAGTAGTACTGTCCTAAGGTGCAGGTCAGTGAGCTCGATTAAACCTCCACTCGATTCAGAATTTTTTTTTTTTTTTTTTTTTTTTTTTAATTTCAATAATTATTACAACTGCTAATTTATTAACATCAAGTAATATTGATAAATAATAATATAAATTTAAATAAATAAAAGAGCAAAGGATAAAATTTACATAAAAAATAATATCCGTAATTTGATTTAATGTAAATATAGCAAATAATAATAAAAATAAGATTATAAATAATATAAATAAAATTTCAGAATAATAAAATAATACTAGAAAAATAATAAAATATAACAAAATAACAATAATAGAAATAGTAAGATAATATTAATAATAATAATAATAATAAAAATGAGGGAAAAATAGTGCGAAGATTTTCCATTAACATTTTATTTTTCATTGGAAATATATTTATAATTTATATTTTCAAATTTTTAAAAATAAACAACGCTATTGCAAGATATCAAGGTTGTCCAAAACGAGGGCCTAAATTCGCTATCTAGTTTACACAAAGCAGCGCGCTACCCATACTGATACATCCACACTGATAAATATCTTCTATATATATAAAAATAAGTCGGGTTTTCCTTCCTGACGAAATAACTCCAGAACGCACGAACCGATTTCGACAATTTTGCATTCGTTGGAAATGTCTCGGGCTCCGTAAGGTTTATAGCTAAGAAAATTAGTTGTGCATGGCATCGTGCCTTAATGCAAGCTGCTGGAACTTCACGTACCGTAATTAAAATTTCGAGAAATAAAAATAATCAATAACTGTTTTAAATAATTTCAGAAAGATTATCTTCTACATATATAAAAATAAGTCGGGTTTTCCTTCCTGACGAAATAACTCCAGAACGCACGAACCGATTTTGACAATTTTGCATTCGTTGGAAATGTCTCGGGCTCCGCAAGGTTTATAGCTGAGAAAATTAGTTGTGCATGGCATCGTGCCTTAATGCAAGCTACTGGAACTTCACGCACCGCAATTAAAAATTCGAGTAATAAAAATGATCAATAACTGTTTTAAATAATTTCAAATAGATTATCTTCTATATATATAAAAATAAGTCGGGTTTTCCTTCCTGACGAAATAACTCCAGAACGCACGAACTGATTTCGACAATTTTGCATTCGTGGGAAAGGTCTCGGGCTCCGCAAGGTTTATAGCTAAGAAAATTAGTTGTGCATGGTATCGTGCCTTAATGCAATCTGCTGGAACTGCACGCACCGTAATTAAAAATTCGAGTAATAAAATAATCAATAACTGTTTTAAATAATTTCAAATAAATTATCTTCTATATATATATAAAAATAAGTTGGGGTTTTCTTCCTGACGAAATAACTCCAGAACGCACGAACCGATTTCGACAATTTTGCATTCGTTGGAAATGTCTCGGGCTCCGTAAGGTTTATAGCTAAGAAAATTAGTTGTGCATGGCATCGTGCCCCAATGCAAGCTGCTGGAACTTCACGCACCGTAATTAAAAATTCGAGAAATAACAATAATCAATAACTGTTTTAAATAATTTCAGAAAGATTATCTTCTACATATATAAAAATAAGTCGGGTTTTCCTTCCTGACGAAATAACTCCAGAACGCACGAACCGATTTCGACAATTTTGTATTCGTTGGAAAGGTCTCGGGCTCCGCAAGGTTTATAGCTAAGAAAATTAGTTGTGCATGGCATCGTGCCTTAATGCAAGCTGCTGGAACTCCCGCACCGTAATTAAAAATTCGAGTAATAAAAATAATCAATAACTGTTTTAAATAATTTCAAATAGATTATCTTCTATATATATAAAAATAAGTCGGGTTTTCCTTCCTGACGATATAACTCCAGAACGCACAAAACGATTTCGTTTCGTTTATAGCTAAGAAAATTAGTTGAAAATTTGCGAATTAATTATGGATTCACTTTCATTTACTTAGAGAAGTTCAACTAAAAAATACTTCATTTTTGTAATCGAAATAAATTCATTACTGTTGTATAATAAAATTAAATTTTTCCTTTTCAAATTTAAAACAAACAAAAAATTTCTTCATCTTTCTCACGAAACCATCTGGTGGCGAAACGGAGTTCGTCGGGTTTGCTAGTTATAATATAAACATACAGAATTAAATAAAGTAAATATTTTATATATAAATTTTAATTTCATATAAAATTTCAAACAGTGAATTTTTATATAGATATAAGCATGCATAAATAATAACGCACAGTAAAAATATGAGAGAGCAGAAAAATTGATTCGCAATTCGAAAAATTAAATCGCTTCTCAGCTTTAACCATCGCAATTAAAATTTGTTGCTCAAAATGACTATACATTGTACTATTTTTAATAAGAAGTAATGTATTCTGTTTCTTAATTTGAAAATTGAGAATCAGAGCTTTTTATCAAACTGATTGCGAATAAATTGTCCATACCAAAATGAGGATAAGATATTCCTTCATATCGAAGATCAATAGTGTTACACATTTATGCCGTTGGACTCTTAAAACTTTTTTTTCCGTATAAAAACATTTATTGTTTGAATAATTATTATTTTAATACGAGCTGCATAACCTATTTTTTGCTAATTACTAGATTTTATTTTAAAACATAAAAAAAGCATTAGTTCTAGCATCTGGAATGTGCATTTAAACAGTAATGTGTCTTCTATCTATATGACTGTACGTCATCCTGATCTTGGCACGGAAAATATATATCGGAGAATCCGATAATGCACTTCTATTTATAAATAATTCTCAAATGTTGAACAGATATCTTCTATAACGAATAGCAATCCACTTTATACTCAATATTATAAACAGAAGATCGCTTTCATATGATAAATAAAAAATAGGCTTTATTTTTGTGATCTTTTTCAGTTTTATAAAATACATCGTAATAACACTAAGACTTGTTTGCATAATTAAATTCTGAATACATTTTTAAATATAAATATTTTTACTTGTCTTTTCAAAAACTGTTAACAATCGACTTCAGACGTTAAATGATACTGATATTTATAAAATCAATATCAAAATTCTAGCCAATGGTGATGAATGGGTCGATTCCGGCGTATAATAGTCTGAAGTTATGGCAAGGCTATATTACGTTCCAGTTTCCATACAAAGTGCTACTAAATACTGTCAAAATTCTAGGTGCAATCCGGCGTTTTACACATAAAACTTTCCTTATATCTTATCAAGACATATAGTACATATAGTAAAAGTCTAGTTATAATAACATTTTTCTGATATTTGAGCATTTACTGTCTAAAACCTCTGACTGCACAACAAGCACGTACGGCTTTTGACAGTATTTAGTAACATTTTGCATGAAAACTGAAACGTAACATAGCATTGATATTTTTACGGCAGAATCGGCCCTTAAATTTATAAAAGGTTCAGTAATTTCTAATATTATGCTCGTATAAAGTCGCTATAATTATCTATTAATTACCAATATCATTTCAGAACAATTTTTATTTAAAAAAAAAATTATTAGAAAAGTGGGCTTCACCGGGCACCAAAAATTAGTATCCAGTTAAAAATTGAGTTAAAATCTATTTAAAGTTTTATAATTTTTATTACTATTTTACAGCAATTGAAGGCAAAGATCCACATTGTTTTAAATATTACTGATAAATACTTAACATCCCAATAGAATCCAAGATATATATAGTTTTGATAATGTAATTTGTACGAAATTAATAGCTCACCATGTTAGAAATATATTTTTATCCAAGGAAAGAAAACCTTATACCATTGTCATGTCTATTGTGCTATATAGGTAGCCTACATATCTCACAATACAAGACGATCGTTATCTCGTTGATGCGGCAGTGAGATAGGAAAGTTGCCGAGATTTTCTTGAAAAAATATATTTTCTTGAACTACGAGAAACCCAAGCAGCACGCGACGGGCTCATAAATGAAAAAGTAATAAATTTAAAAAGTCATTTATCTGTTTAGCTTTCGACTTTGTTACTGCACGTGGAAGCACTTGTTTAGATATATAAAACGGAGGGTGAGTTAAATAATGAACTGCCACAAATAAATTAGAACTAGAATAATTTGTGATGTTTAATCAAAATTTAACACTGAAAATATTATCACAAGCCATAATAATATTTTGTGTCTTAATATTACTTTAAAATTATATATTAAAGATACTATATAAAAAGTAGAGTAAACTCACTTTGTTAAGTATGGTGATAGAGTATGTCAAAGAAATATAAGCTGACAATATTCTGAAAAGCAATTTACAAATATATATATTTATTACCATTTTCAATCAAATATCGAACCATAATTCACCTAAAAATGTAAACCATTATCATTCTTTATTAAAGTAATACAGTATTTTCAAACTACTATAACAATAATATTTCAATATTTAATTGTAAATTCGCATTTATTCCTATACAAATTAATTTTTATTCATTATATTTATTTACCATCTATACAAATAAATTATCGATACTAGCCTTTATTATTTTGCGAATAGTTCATCATAGATAGTATAGGAATATATTATTATTAAGCATATGGGATTATAAAAAATTCAAAGTAATATCGTTGGAAAATGACATTCAGTTTTTGTTTGAATAGACTCTTCTAAACCACAATAGCTTTCACATTTTTTGCATTTTTCTCAGATGTACAGTAATTATAAATATATAATTAGATCTCCATAAGTTTCAAAACTCAGATTGACCTTTTATCAGCAGATAAAACACACAAATTAAGAGATGCAAAAACACACACAATAAACGTTGAATTTGACGAATAAAATTTATAAATAACATTTAAATTTTTATCACCACAGTTAGATGTATTCATTAATCATGTTAAATTGTGTAAAACTTACAACTTACAACTGTTATATATATATATATATATATATATATATAAATTAGAGTGGTCCTTAAAAGAGTCATTTTCGAATTTCCTTGCTCCCAGGGGCTCAAATGGTTCCAACTAGATAAAAAACAATTCTCTGAAAGTTTTAGCTCTTAATATTATCGTTTAGATAGAGCGCAATTCAATCAAAGTTTTGTATGGAAATAGCATGGAAAAATGTTCAAAAATTTTAAAATGTTTTTTAGATGTAATTTAGCAAACAAATGAATGAATAAAACTCATTTATTTGTCGCTAAGTTATACCTAAAACATTTTTTTTTTTAATTTTCAAAATTTTTTTCATGCTCTTCCCATACAAACTTTGATTGAATTGCGCTCTATCTAAACGTTAATATTAAGAGCTAAAACTTTCAGAAAATTGTTTTTTATCTATTTGGAACCATTTGAGCCTCTGGGAGCAAGGAAATTCAAAAATGACCATTTTAAGGACCACCCTAATATATATATATATATATATATATATATATATATATATATATATATATATATATATATATATATATATAATTTGCGTGTCACAAAGTTCATTCCCATTCACCTTACCAAATTTTATATTTGTATTTAGTAGGTCTAAAAATGGGTAACTATCTATTTTTCATACTCCTAAGTGATAAGGGTTATTTATTATTTTTAAACGTTTTTTTAATTTTTTGACAATTTTTTTTTATTTTATAATGTGACCTTGAAAAATACATACAATACAACCCTAAATATTTACTTTTTTATTACCAACCCTTATTTTTCTATAACCATTTTAGTAATTCAATATTTTTTCCATTGCACTTTCCATTCTCTAAATTTTTTTTCAATCTTAGAGTGTTCTCTTAGCATGCCACATAACAATGTAATTTGAAAAATAATTATCGAACTTTGCATCGTAATTCAAAAATAAATGACTTATTGTAGAAACGCTCTTAAAATATATGGAAATCTTTAAACTTTAAATGTGGCAATTCATTTTAAATATAATCGGTTTCAGATTAGGTTGACACTTTCAAAAACTATTAATATGTCTCGGGATCATTTATATGCAGCGTACTTTGCAGTGGAATACTATTCATATATTTTTGTTAGCAGCCCCTTTTACTCATATACCATATTTGCAATCGGTTAGTTTTTAAATAATAATATTTAATTTTATTCTAAACATTTTTTTATACTAAAAATAAGTTTTATGGCGAAACAACGTTTGCCGGGTCAGTTAGTATATATATTTGCTAGTATTTATATGTAGACTTGTTTTTGAAAGAGTAATATAGTAATTCAGAGTAATATGTTAATTTTGAGCGTATAGACTTCAATATTACCTGTAGAAGCACGAAATAAAAAATTTGAAAATTAGAAGTTAGGACATAATAAAATGTTATAAAGTCGACTTCACGGAAAAACTGAACTGAAAGCAGTATTTCTAAATGAATTGTAGACACTTTGCATGCAGTTTTCAACATCGGTTTCATGTTATGATTGCATGCGAAAGAGTATTAAGCTTCGCGTCGACACTCGATGAATCTAAATAATAGTGCACGCGCAGCTCCTTCTAATCGGAATCGCACCAGATGCCGTGCAAGACGATACGCCCGCTCATGGGCGTACCTGAAATCATATCAGCATCGATATATGAATACTGAAATATATTCTCAACTTTCTCCGGCATCCATATTAAATAAAGCCGTTAGTATTAAATCGAACGTAACATATGAATTTTATTTCAACTATTTTGTAAGTTAGTATTTAAACAAACCTATATTAGTAACTAATCACGAGTTACTAATTACGAATATATTATGTCAGTCATCAATATTATGATTTAATTACGTACTCTTATTTAAAAAAGTTAATAGCATCAATAACATTCATAGAATTGAGTTTGAAAAATCAAACATCACAAATATCGCACGTCTTTATATTCGTATCGTGTGAACTCAAAAGCTTAATTGTAACTTGAAGTGAAGATATTGATTTCAAATCTGTGTTCATTGGGCCAATTGTGGTCTCAATTCAAAATCAATATTTCTATTAAATATTCATTAACAAATTTTTATTTGGTACAAAACTGTCATTACGACGATTGAATACGGTGGAGAGATCGCGTAGGATTGGACCATACAATTTGTTAAAGGGGGAGCCGGCTTTAGAGGTTTCAAAAAATCGCTTTTTTGAGGAATTTTTAGGGAAGGGAATAAATATTTAATTTAAACGAACTTCCGGATTTTATTGTTATATATTTCAACATTTTTTTCAATTTTTTTCATTAAAATATCTCATAATATGCCGGGTACAAGCATTTTGCCGATGTCCACGAGCGTGCAGGTGTCATTTGGCGAAAAACATCAGGTCACAATTTCCATCCGAAACAAAAAAACAATCAGAACTTAATATAGTTTGAATAGTATAGATTCTAGTTAAACCTAAAAAATCTAGAAAAAATGAGAAATTCGCCAGGAAATCATGTTTTTTAATACAACATTTCACTTTAGATTGTTTAAAAAGTGGGTTAATTATAACTTTTTTTAAGTTTTTATAGCTTCAACTAGAATAGAATTTAATCATGAGTACAATGAATTATGTCTCGTTTCGATAGGATGTTTAGTTTTTTTCTATCTTTCCCGTCAATTAGAAAGAATCGAAAAATTAAAAACCGAGAAATAGCGCATACTCGACGCTTGCTCACTATATTCTTCTGTAATTTTAAAATTAATATGAATTTGTTTCTGAAATTTTAGGAATATATATTCTTGGCTAGTTTTGGAAGACATGTTTGCACAAAAAATCGATTTTTGAAAGCCTCTAAAGCAAGCTCCCCCCTTAATTAGAAACAATTGATATAAGTTGTATTTTAATGTTTACTAGAAGTGATTATTACTGATACTTATTGGTAAAATTTCTTTAGTTATGTTATAGTTCTTCTTACAGCTAAAATAGCTCCAATAATTACAGCCCGTAGAATTCTAAATTAATAAAACAACCTCTTCTTTTGATCATCAGATCAAAATAGACTTTACATTTCTAATGCCACTATTAAAATTGCATAAATGAAATTATTATAAACTTTATATCAAATTGAAAAAAAAATCGCAAAAAATGTTTGCTAAATGTAACTAATGGTCTATTTATTAAAACTTTTAAGTAATTAATTTTTATGTAAATATTACATCATAGACTAGTATTTACATGGAAGTACAATGTAAATACTACTTTATAAAAATGCAAATACATCTCTAGCATACAAGTCCGCAAAAACAAAAGCAATTATTTTTCTTGGCAATTAGTAATATTATATACGTGAGACATGAGACCAACTGTACAACAATTCTGTTAATAATTAAAAGTGTTTTGTTGAAGTTAAGAAATTAGAAATTACTTGCCAGTGAGTAATTGATTCTTAAGATCAATAATGAAAGTTCACATTTTTTTGTATTATTATAGGAATATAAATGTAATATTAGTTTATATATATATATATATATATATATATGTATGTATGTGTATATACATATATATATATATATATGTATATATATAAGCCCCAATACTTTACTATATACAGTTTTATTGCCGTAATATATATTTTTCGCTTATCTCGTGCTCGAGCGGTGTTAAACCGTGAGCGGCTATTAAACGCGGAAAGAAAATTGATACGTACGTAATAAAACGTGTAAAGGGCGCCTGTCACAACAATTTCCATTGTCATCGGTGATGAAAAATATCGCATTTATCGTATGTATACGTTTTTAGATTGCAATAATCATATACATGGTAATGACAAAAGCAATCATCTTCAATCATCATTATTCAAATTGATTTGAAAAAAGTATACTTATAGTATGAGTACATTGTTCTGTACAAACGAGACATATAATTGAATTTAGATCATATTTTATTTAAGTTTACGTGATATTCAAATATGTATTGTAACTATTATTAGTGTCATTTAATAAAGATAAATTTATTATTTTGCTTTTGGCAATTTCACAAACTGTCGCTAAATTTTTAGAAGCAAGGTTTTTGCAATATTTCTAAATATGCTAATCAAACTCAAATATGCGATTAATTTTAATTCAATTTGTTCTTCGCCAGTTCCTAGTTACTTTATAACATTATGTAGGGTAAGTTATAGTAATCGCAAAAATCTCAAAAACAAAATTTTTAGCATGTCATCTCGTCAAAGTTTTAGAACAAACAAAAGGTATGTCTGTATAGATACAGATTTTCGTCAACGTTTTCGGGAGCATCGTTTAACCGTTTTGATTTATTCGAAAAACATTCTATTCTTATTGAGAAGAAAAAGTACTGACTAGTTTTTGGGAAAGATTGGTCCAGTCGTTTCGAAAATACCGGGCAAAAATGCGAAAAATGGCAATGCAGTTTGTGAGAAAACGGAGCACTCGATTAGATTGATTAAAAAAATATTCGTTAGCAAGTTGTGTTGATTAGACAAATATGGTATTTACAAATCATTATTACTGATTCCAATACAAAAGAAAATATTGTAAATAAATAGGCATGTAGACAGGACTTTTAAACAGATGAAAAAGTAGAAAAGCTCACAGATGGGCAAGTAGACAGGTGGAGAAATAGACAGGTGAGCAGATAGACAGGAATGGGTATACAGGTTCACAGGAAGATTGTATAAAAATCAAATTATAAATGATTGAATCGATTAGTTACATATTTGTGCAACGTGCCCTGAAGTAAAATACCACAACTAGTTAAAAATTGTTTTTGACCCTAATAATCTACCGTTTAACCCCCTCATAATTAACATTTGTATCATAAATATTATCTTTTCACAACAAAAGTTTTAAAATTTCACCCAACGCATATTTAAAAGATCTTTTGTTGTCAGAAGTATCTCAATACTTTAACCGCTAAAACATTATATATTATAATTGAAAAAAAAATGACCGTGGTTGAAATTGTTTACAATCATCATAAAAATTAATGCATAATTTTTTTATTAAGAATTCTTACTTAAAAAGATTGCTTTTGCGTAAAATCAATTGTACTTTTTAACAACTTGTATATCAGCTCTACATACATGATGATTAAGTGTAAGAAATCAATTAAAATAGTCTGCCTACGAATAATTTATGAAATAAAAATAAAAAATACCGGTCGTAATAATGTGTAACTCTAGAAAAGCTTTACGTGATAACTGATAATGTGAATAACCGACAAAATTAAGTAATTATTAATAGAATGTAAGCTCATTCGGTTTATAATAATCTCTGATTACATTCAAGGGATTGATGGAACAAATCACCATGGAAGCATAATATTTCTGTCCATCGATGCATTATTACATTTCAGTTAATCACTATGTCAATGGATAAATGATTATTATTGACATACGCATGATAGGTGGCGTGCGGGAATATGGCTTTGTCGGGCCATTTCGGTGATGAAAACTCTATTGATTTTGTACTAATTATTATTTCATAATTATATCTAAAGTTCTATATATTAATGCCATGTAATGTGTTTAATTTTGTTGCGTGCAAATTGGACAAATATAAAAAGATATATGCGCGAAGGCATAAAATTTAGGTGGTAGAAATATAGTTAAAGCGTGTATGTTGGTAAATGATAAAATATAGACCTTACACAAAAACAGCAATCAATTGTATTTATTAAAGCTAAATTGAACTTTCATATACGTTAATGGGTAGTTCAATTATATGTAATCAATACACATTATCAAAAATATATTAGGTTAGATACAGAAAGTTTAATAAAAAAAGCAATAGCTATAAATAATAATGGTTACGTAATCCTTTTTACGTTATAATTATACGTTATTATAACTGTCAAATACTTACTCATACAAAGTTAATGAATAACGTGTATGAAAAGTTACTGTGCTAAAAACAAAATTACTAATTAAAATTATAGATTAATATCATTTGTTACTTAGTTCATAGCACCTACAAAAACAAAATCAGTTTTATTACTACAATATTACTAAATAAAATCTACTGAATCTACGCAATCTACTGAATTCTTGAACAAAATCAGATGGAAATATGTGCTTCAAATACTTCGAAATTAAGATAGAAACAAATAATTTTTCAAAAGATTCTATCAAATGGCATTTTTAATTGTATTGAAACAAGATAGACTTAATAATATTTATTAATTCATAATGAAAATATGTGCTTCAAATACTTTGAAATTAACTTAGGTCAATATTTTTTTAAAACTTTGTATCAAATGGCGATTTTTAATTGTACTAAAACAAGATAGATTTTATATATAACTTTACTAATACTGGGCGTATTCTTATATATTTAATCTACAAGGAATCAAAATGTAAAATCACAAACAATACCTACATATACGATATAATATAAAAGCTGGCACCGGTTCATAAACATTTTGGTATTTATTTAGAACTAATAAAGTTCTAAACATTTTGGTATTTATTTAGAACTAATAATTAGCAATCATCGTTGCTATTTCAATAAATAGATTATAAAAAACTAGAATTTTTTATTTGTTCAGCATATATTCTTAATTAGAACATGAATTAATTGTATACATTATTTTACAATATCTTTAAAAACATTTTTTTATTTGTTCAGCATATATTCTTAAATAGAACATGAATGAATTGTATAAATTAATTTACAAAATCAGAGTGCGACTTCACTTCACTTGGAACTTATTACTGAACTTAAGTTTTATAGACATAAAAACAATTGACATCAAACCTTCATCAGTATGGATTCAAAAGCAAAAAACAATTTCCTTAAGAAATAAAGTTATTTTAGATATCGTACATCAATTGCTATTAATGACTAGTTAAATCCTAAATAGGGAACATTTTTTGGTCTTGGCAAACACAGATTTTAAAACTGCAACCCTGGTATTTCTTGTATTTGAACCCTGCCAGCATAACTGACTAGTATATAACAATAAAGGGTAAGTTATAGTAATAACAAAAAAAATCGAAAATGATTATTTTATATATCTTTACGTTTCAATAGTTTCTGAACATTTTGGAATACCATAGAAAAAATGCACGTTCGTGTGTATGTATGCGCATATACAATTTTTTGTCGACTATTTAGAAAACACAGATCAATCGATTTGATTGATTGAAAAAACATTTTCAAAAATTTCAAAAATCTATTTCTCTCAAATTTCTTTTGGTACAAAAAGTTCCAGCAATTTGCCTTATGGGACGATGCTATGCAGCACTAGTTTTTATTCAGAATCATAATATATTGATATCTGTATATCCATCTTCACTAAAATATATTTCCATTTTACTGAAGATCGTTCGATACGAGATAAAATTATAATAAAATCTGTAGTAAAAAATAATTTTAAATACTGGCGATAAAACTATAAAACGACGTAACGAGTTATATATTCAAAATATATACATACGTATAATCATATTTGTTTCAAAACGAGAACATCATGACATTTCCCAACTGTAACCATTTATAGTCTAAGAGCCAGTGAACTATTTGACTAACCTGTTTTCTCAGAGCTAGAAATTTTTTTAATGATATTTTATTATCGATACATTAAGAAAGTGCCGGTCTGGCAAGTATCTTGCGATTGCGTCATCATCCCTCGAGTTTTTGAAAATGTAAAAATTTTTTTTTAACTTGCTTTCACAAGGCTCAAATTTTGAGGATATATTCTTTTAACTGTTCAGAAAGCATATGTAAAATGCCAGACCATTCTGACGGTTGCAAGGGTCTGCCAGAGTACATAATAGTCACGACGCGCAAGGGTGTGGACGCATTGCCATACATAATCGACTAATACTCTTGTATTTGAACAATTTGTACGACATTTTGAAGGTCATTTTGAAAACATCCGATATAGCAAACTTCAACTTTGTATCTCACCTCATGACCGAGATATTATTGAAAATATGCCCTTTTCCAAACTCAATTTTTGGCGTAACCATAAAAGATATCGAAAAAAAAAATTACGTAATTCTACTCATATTGGCTTAGACCATAGAATGTATAGTAATATATGCTGAATAATCTTTTATTATTAGCTAAAAAGGAGAAAATAATTATTCAATTAATGTTTTCGGATAGTGCGTTTTGTTTAATTACTTTCTTATTAGCGTCATTCAAAAGCCTATTGTTTTCTCTTTTAGTACTGTAAAAATTGTCCAAATCAAATTTGTGGAACACATTGAAAAATTTTTTAATGTACCGATAATAAAATATCATTAAAAAAATTCTAGCTTTGAGAAAACAGGTTAGTCAAATAGTTCACTGGCTCTTAGACTATTATAATAAAATGAATGTGATAACTTACCGACGGCTGTCAATATGAAAACTAGAAGTGCGAGCAGCGCCCGAGTCCCGGCGTCCGGTGGACGGAGCCTCATCGCCCCGCGAGCTTTTCTCTTTAATTTGGAAAATGTTCGGTCACGTGACCGTCGCTTGGAACCAATGAGCGGTCAACGTCATTGCAATGCGCCACTCTGCAAAATCAATAATTAGAATAAATTTCATTATTATTATTATTGGAATATCATTACTAATATTAATTACTAATCATTATTTTATGATGTTTAGAAAATATTATATTAAATTAAAACTTTTGCTATAAAAACAATATGTAGTTAAGTAATATAATTTAATAATGTAATGATAATTCATTTTAGATATATAAACTGAAGTGAGTACAATAAATTCAATTTTATCTTAAAACATGTATATAATAAAATGCATATAGGATGAAGCGGCGATTGTAGATCCGTGGGTAAAAAGGCCCACCACCAATATCTCAAAGGATGTGTAACCAGCCACCATCTGGATTCTTACGACGTTGCTATCAGGAGATAAATGTCAATGTTTGAAAATTCATAACAAAAGTATTTTATATCGTTATTAGTCATTTTGGTTGTGAGCACTGTTGTTCAGTTTACTTATATTAATAATATTTGTAAGTATACGTTATTCAACTATTTTTTAAGATGTATTACTAATTTCAAGTTATACTTAACAGTTTTTTATATAACTTAAATAGTACTAGAGATTCACTAAAAATAGTCAAATAGTTGTTTATTGAAAATGTGTTATTTATTGTAATATTATTGATTTGGTTTCACAATATAATTGCTCAAAATAGAAATGGACCTTCGTGCCCCTATCATTATATCACCTCATTATCTATATTCTGAAATTTTTAATAGCATTAAAATAAACTTTTAATATATTTTGAATTCTTTATATTTCTTGAGTTGTTCATATTGTAAAGATTGCCCTACAAATGAACAATATGTAATTTAAACTGGTAGTGCTTTAAATTAAATTGCTCAAACTTCATGAACCGTAATTAATCATTTAAGGTATAAAATTAATTAAATATCAATAAAGAAATTAATAATAGTAGATAATAATAATAGAAAATAATAATAGATTAAACATATGAACTATGACGTTTATACAGGTTCACATAAAATATATGTACAACATATCAACAAACCAGTTTGAGTAAAGGATCTTATCTCATATTTTAGGATACAATAGAGAACCATAACTCATATTTCTAAGAATTACATAAAATGAATTGAAAATTATTTATTTCATGTATATAAAAAAGATTTAGAAATTTTGAAAATTAAAAGTTTGAAGCAAAAGTAGTTTTTTTTTTAAACTTTTAAACTTCTTAAAAAAACTGGAACTGCTGAAGCAATATTTGTTAAATTATTTTAATAGAATTTTTGAACTTTTCCCTGCGTCTTAATAAAAAACGTCTCCCCGTCAATACAAATCGAATATTTCTGAAATCATCTAAATCAAATGCTTCGTTCTTTCAAAGATACTATTTCTTATACTTTCTGCTCCGTATCCGAAATGACAGGATCTGCTTTTACCAAAAACTTCGAATGTTTTTTTAAAGCTTTCAAAACTGTCGCCCTAAGAATAGTTAATAATTTTTATAAACATAGAGTTTATATTTATCACAAATATAATTTGATTTGAGCACCAAGAAAAACTATAAAATAACTAAAAAGTGCAAATTTATTAGTCTACTTAGTTGGTAAGAGCAAAAGCTTAGTTGTTAAGAACAAAAGCTTTTATCTTTAATTTCAAACATTGCTACAATTTTTATAGTGTGTGTGTCAATATCAAATCTACATTCTCCAATAATAAATTATAGTGTCGATGCTGCTAAGATATACATTTTATTTTCCAAATATAAAATACATTTTAATCCGTAAAATATCCTTGCAACCTCGGCAATATGTGTGGACAATGTAATTTTATGTGGGCCTTTTATGATGCAGATCTTAATCACTGACCACAAAAAAGGATGTTTATGGTCAGCACGTGGCTTCAGGAAATACTGTAAAATTTATGGCAATGTTTATAATGTGTTAATCGAATAAATATAGATCAGTGCATTGAAGTAAATGAATATATTAGAGTAAGATGAATATTACTAAAGCTAAATATATTTGTTATATCTGAAACTTATAATATTTTCAGTTTTGCTTGGAAGATAATTGTTTATGATCCACTTTTAATAATATAATCAAATAAATATTATTGTTGCATACGAATAAAACACTAGTGACACGTGCTTTAAGGTGATGAAACTTCCCGTATCATTATTTAAAATTTTTGAAATTTTTAAGTTTTTTTGGGAATCTTGAAACTTTTAAAAATTTTGAATTTTTTAAAGCGACAGCGCTGCGTATATAATTGAATATGCATATGTTTAAAGATTATTTTGACCGCAAAATGGCATTTTTTAAAAACTTTTTTTATCGCGTTACCAACACCTTAATCAAATTATTATTGCGTTTTGCAAATCGGACTCCGTCTTCTCAAAAACTGAATTGGCTTTTTGGCACTTTTACTCCGCATCTTCGGAAATGGTAGAAATGCCCCTGCCAAAAACTAATCAGACATCTCCTTATCAATAACAATCGAATGTTCCTTTTATTACGAAAATCTGTTGATCTGCGACCTCGAAATCGTCGACAAAATTTGTATCCGCACATACATGCATACATGCATACATACATACTAAACACATTAACATACAAAAAGATTTTGTAAAATATGATGAAAATTTCATTTTCATTACCCCACAGAAAGTTAAGAAAAGACACAACAATTAACAATTTCATTCAAAATTTTGCCAAAAACTTTGAAATTCGAATAATAATAATCTCTTCTGTGAGTGTGAGTTATAGCTATTTGATTGAAATTTAGTTTTTGTTGTAACTACCATGGATTAAATTTAATTTTTTCTTCAATACGATTAATCGCATGTGTGCGATGATTAACAAATTGCAATAAAAATGTATTGTTTGATAAATCAGTTTTTCAATTGAATTAAATAGCTACACGATTAGGGTGTGTTTTACGATAAGCGTAATAGTTTAACAGTTTCTTGTAATATCGTTAGTTCGTGTTTCCTTTAAGTGCAAACATTGTAAACTTTACATCGACATAAGTATTTATCTGATATTAACGTCATAACGTAGCCATTATGAGAAATAAATTGCTTGCGATACAATAAAGCTTAATAGAGCAGCGCCCACATTAATATGAATTGCGGGATTCTAGTTTCGTTGAGATATGTGCAAACAAAGATACAGAAAGACAGTTAAGCACACTTATCGGACATAGAATCAGTAAATACTTTTTTACATGTATACCACACACAAACACATCTTTGGAATGATAGAGGAAAAACATTTTGCAACTTCACGAACTTGAACCGAAAAGTTAGAGAAGTTTGTTTTTGCAAGAAACTCCGATTTGCTAATTTTATGTTTTCTCGACGTCTTAGGTCATTTTGTATCATTTGACATTAACTTTAAAAAAAGTGTGTGGGCGTATGTGTATGTAACTTATGATGTAACCTCTAATCAAAAATTTCTCAAAGATGACTATACAAATTTCAAATATGTAATTGATGTTTCGTCAAATGTAATGCTATTTGTTGAAAGTTGGAAAGAACTATCGTTTATAGGTATTACGAGAAGATCAGCTAAGCAGTTTCTTAAGGATTCTAAATTTTTTATCCACATTTCTGCCAAAAATATTTAAGCAATTTTGATTATTTAAGAACTTTTAGTAAGAAGTCAGTTTGAACTATAGCTCATTGGTTTTTAGCAAAAAATTTCCCACTCTGTTTCCTTTAATTGATTGTTGATTTTTTTTTCTAAGTTTTCTATAAAACTTTGCACACTGATAAAGTTAATGTTCAAAACCAATATCCTAAAATATTATAGACCTACAATAAAAAGGTTACCTATATAAATTCGTTAAATTTTGAATAATGGGCTGCATATTTATACATATCTCGAAGTTAGTGTAATGTTCAAAAAAGTGAAATGCGAGTTACATCTAATTAGCTTCCTATAGGAGAAGTTTGTTTTCGCAAAATAATCCGACTTAGTAATTTCATATTTTACCGACGTTTTAAGTTAAGTCGACTCTTTCCTTAAAGACTGCTGAACCGATTTAAAGAATTTAAAAGTCGTTCGATGTAGCTAGATAAGTTTCAAAATTCAAAAACTGTTCGAAAGATATTGATTGGACACCGTTGATTAGATGAATTATAAAAAATCATGAAAGTTCAGAATTTCGAGGTGAACTTGATCGATTCTAATCAGAATCTAAGCCGAAGCTTGTATACGTTTTGTGGTATATATGTAGCTACTGATTACAGTTGGCATCTACACTTAAATAAAATTAACTTATTATAGCCCGAAATGGAAGAAACAAAATATGCTATATAAAATAATTGAATTTATGCAATACAGATATCAGAAGTTTGCTTGAAAGACATCAATTGGTAATCGTATTGATTACTTTTTAGTTAAATCGAAAATTTTAATTTGCCTGCAAAAACATTTTATCTAAATAACTGAATTATCATTCTTATTGATTAGAAATTTAGATTTTAAGTTGATTAGAAAGAGAGATATCTCATAGGAGATAATATCTTTGATGCATTAACACCAACAATTGATTGACAATAAAACTACGCAAAAAAGTTAAATATGTATACGTATCGCAAAGTTTATGCAATTAAGACAAAATGCTACTTACAACTGGTTTTAAATTGTAATGAATATAGATATATTCTTCAAAGCTTATTGCGATTTAGATATTTATTAAAAATAAAGAACATTGTCTAATATTTCTAAGAATTATGTAAACTGAATTGCAAAGTTGTAATAATTTATTTGAAGTATATAAGTGATGCTTAGAACTTTAGCTAAAACTAGAATTGAAATGCAAATTATTTTTCGATATTCAATAAATTTTTTTTTGAAAACTAGAAACAAAAAATTCTTCAAAAGCAATCGTTGCGTGAACACAGGCATTGGATGCTTAGTTCTCTCAAAAACTGCCATTTTTTGTACATTTAGTTGTATTTGCCAAATTCTAATCACCACTTCCCCCCATCATTACAAATCGAATGTTTTTTGGATCACTCAAATCGGTTCATTCGAGTTCTCACAAAACTGTCATTTTTAGCACTTTTTCGGCTCTATATCGCCGAACCCGCTGAAAATTTCTTTGCCGAAAACTAATCAGCATGTCACCTCGTCAAAAATAATCGAATTTATTTGGAACCATTCAAATCGGTTAATTTGTATGCCCGAAATCGTCGACGAAAAACTGTATCCACACGTACACACACATCCATTTTTCCTGAGGTATGCCAAAATCTTCAGAAACATCTAAAACGTGAAGATATGCAAAAATTTTCATTTTCGCTTTTTTAGCCCATTACTATAACTTATCCGACGAGAAGTTAGGATATACAACTATTTATTGTTGCACAAAATTGTGATATAAAAGTCAAGCTACATTAGCTCAGAACAACTTTGTGTGTCAGTATCTATGAATTTAAAAGTGTATAAAATCATGAAATATACGTCAAGCATAACTAGTATTTTGTTCTGATTTAATTACTATACTAATTACTATATGTGCAATGAATTTGTTGAAGCAAACATTCCAAAAGAGCTCATTTCATCTGCAGATAGCAAACTCATTAGTGCCTACAGCATCATTAATGGCCAAATCGACAATTTCAATTGCACAATTTCAATTTGTTGAGCACATCTAATAATTTATTCAAACAAAAACGGATTGCTTGTGACATAATATATATTTCCACTTTTGAAATACATCCGAATTATAATAATATACATATGAAGGCTGTTCTATTGGGCTATCGCTATAATAGGATTTCTGTAATATGTCAAATGCATGTGATACCTGATACTCCTGTCCCAATGTCGGAACATAATACTGTTGTTTTAACCATAAGCAAATGACCTAACCCTTTGTAAAACATATTCGGCTTACGACATTTACGACCCGACGGAAATTTGGGATACACCTTTACTATGTGTCAAGAGAAGAGGATTTCTGCGGCTTCCGAAAAATTAATTAATCAAACATCAAACATATCACGTCCTTGTCTAATTAACTTTTTCAAATTGTAGGATTTTCAATTTATCTTCAATGATTTTGCTTTTTTTCTGTACCCTGTCAACCGCCTAAACTTTTTACTGCGATTATAATTTGTAAAATGTAACATCAATCAATTGATTAATCAATTGATATTGTGCTAATATCAATTTTTTTTAATCATCCAAACATGTGACAAAACAGTGTTTAGATACAAACTACACATACATATTTTTCCAATTTTTGTATTGGAAGTTTTGTAAAAATAATTAGTTACTAGTGGTGTGTAGCATGGTGCCTTAAGGCAAATTGCTGGAACTTTCCGTACCGTAACAAAAAGTTCGAGGAATATTAAATGTTTTCAAATAGATTATTATAAATACTGTTATCTAATATTTACAAAAAATATATAAACTGAATTACAAAGTTAAAATGATTTATTTAAAATATTAGGTTGTCAAATATCTCCCTTCCGCTTTTATATATATATATATATATATATATATATATATATAAAGCGGAAGGGAGATATTTGACAACCTAATATATAAGTGAACTTTAGAACTTTAGCTAGAATTAAAATTAAAATATGAATTATTTTTGATATACAAAAAAGAGGTACAACACTAGTATTTTACAAACAAGTAATGTTAGGATTTTTTTAACAATAATTTTTGAAAATGGAAGAACACGATTTGTAATCAGGCATCCACAACAGAAAATTTGTGAAAATCTGTAGCAAAAGTGTTTTCTTTTGTTGTAAGTTATTTAGTTGTGAGCACTGTTGTTTAATTTAATAGGCCATACAAGATATGATTTTTAAGTCTGCGTCATTTGATTGTTTTAAAAGGTGTATTGATAATTTTAAGTTCCATTCAACGTATGTGTTTATATAACCTCTATAATAGCTTACATGTAGGTAGGTTATAAATGACCAATCTTCAACATGGCAAAGGTGTAAACAATAAATAATAGTAAATGAGAGTAAGTAAATTAAGTTAAAGAAAGCAATTTTACAAAATATGAATTAAAACAATAGTTATTCCAACTCTGCTGATAAATATTTCTGATAAAATACCAGATCAATGTTATATACAGTATAATCTTTATAAATATGTGCCCATCACATATTTATTTCATATTGGTTAAATAATTCAGCTATTGTTTCGTAAAATGCCTTTAAAAAAATAAAAATTAAATATTGTGGCTGTCCCTGTTTACCTAGCTTAATGGGGTAAAAAGGGACAGATGACGAATTAAAAAAAACATTCAAATTTGAACTTTGTGCTCCGCCCAATTCTATTATATATTTGCCATATAGTTATAAATGGCAGAATATTTTGAAGTTTTTCTTTGCTGTATTTGGAAAACTGACGAGTAATGAAATGTAGAATGGTTGTTTTAAAACATCTATTACAAATACAAAACACTAAACAATTTCTGCATGCAGAAATATCAGTACAAGCTCGAACTGCTTGAACCTAAAACAATAAATTCTATATCGAATTGAGCAAACCCTTGCCATATACGTATGTAAATTTGAAAATTCTTTGATATTCAATTTGCTCTAGCAATTTATTTTTATGTTTGCGTATTTTAGCAAACCAATTGCGTTTGCAAATTGCTTTTTCTCGGAAAATTACAAAACGAATTTCTTGGATGTGATTTTTTTTTATTTGAATATCAAAGATATATTTAAAACACAGATTGTATTTCGAACAGAAACAGCTGCCGAACAAAGATTTAATTACTAGTTTTGTACTTACATACGCGTTATTACAATTAAATGGTCTAATAACTATCTTTACTATTAAATTAACAGATTAGAATGGGATACAAAGGTCGGATTTGAATTTGAGCAGTTATGTTGTGAAAACCAAACAAATTATATCACGATAAATAACACATATCAAACAAACAAACAACTATCTGAATATGTTCAATAAAACCCCAGCTAATTAAACATTGTAGAAATGTGTAAAAAAATTTGATATTTTTCAAAAAATATGGGTAAAATGAGACGGCCAGGGATCAAGCAGGTCCAATGTGTTATTTTTAATTTTGAAGAGATTTCACCCAATGATATCTACATTATTCAACTAATGCAAAATTTAAATTTCATGGGTATATTTTTTACAGAGATAACATTGTATATAATGTGTTTTTCAAACTTTCCTCCATTGTATCTCAGAAACGGCTGGACCGAATTACTTGAAATTTACAGGGCACACTCAATATATTCAAACGCATGGAATGAACTATTAACAACTATATTAAACTTCGATTTTGTTACAGCAAAAAACAAAAAAAGAACGCCTAATTTGCAACTTTTATTTCAAAAGTCTATCAAAAGTTCAATTTTTTTTATATTCACTTGATTATAGGTCATTCCGTGCTTTTAAGCCTACAAATTAAAACGCCGTTTATTTTTTTTTTTCAGGTAAGCCGATCAGCCGGAATCGTGGAGGAAGTGGGAGCTCATTTTTTCGAGGCGGGGGTATTCAGAGCGCTGTAACTCTAGTTTGACTGAATATTTTTAGCTGAAATTTTTATATTTATACTGTCCAAATATGTGTTAATAAATGATAAAAAAAAACTAAATATTTACTGGTCGTAGAAAAAAAATCCTAAAATATCCCTAAAAAACAGGCCGTCACATAGGAAGACCACCTTAAAAAAACAATATATCTTACAAATAATTAAATCACGTATTCTTAAAAATTAGATTCAGTCAGATTCACTCATAAACTGAGAAAAAGATCTCAAAACAAAAAAAATCTTTCAAAGAAAAAAAAACTGTTATGAATATTGATACATGATCGTAATGGGTGGTTTATAAGATTCTTTTATATTGCTTATTTTAATTCATTTTTTAATTTACATATGTTATGATTAAATGAATTTCATAATAAAAATAAATCGCTGATTTTTATCCTGTAAAGTACCAAAAAATGATGTTTTTTTGCAATTTTTGTATTGTGGCCCTCTCGGAGGGGGCCCAGGGAGTAAACCATAGACATGGGTGAATTCACCTTCCAAGGTTAGTAGGGGTCGGTCATATATTTGGACGCCATTGGGGTCAAAACGGAATTTTCCAAAATTTGGTCCCAATCTTTGGATCCATGCACGGGACATCAGAATGCATTTTATAGATATGGTTTCTTCGGCAAAATATCTTATTTTTATCCCTAGAATCCGAAAACCATATGTGCCTGTCGACTTATAAATCGACCCGCCAGCTAATTGTTATACATCTTTTTCCTTCTATTTTTACACGTTATTGTTAAAAAACATTGTAAATCTACTTGTTTTTGAGACATCGGTTGTGGACCTTTTTACCAGCGGACCTTTACCCCGCTCTACACTGTGTATTTATAATTGTTAAAATTATATATTATATAATTTTAACAATTATAATTCATATTTTGTGAATAAGACTTTCATAAAATGTAACAGGAAACTAATTCTGAGCAATTTAGACATTTTCAAAAGCATATGAAGATTAAAAAAGTAATAATGTTTACCAATTAAAATATCTATTTTAGAAAAATTTTCAAAAAATTTCTAATTCTTATTTATAAAGAGCTGTTGAAATGTAACATTCACAATTGTCATTTAATTAAATATTTTTCAAAAGTATGAATGATAAGTTGTAGTAGAAATATTATTAGAAATTTCATCATAATTTTAATACTTCAATTTCAAAATGTGTTTGCATTCAGAAATATTAGGATCAGATGAATTGCACCCAGAGTCCCTCAATCCAGTAATTACAGAAATTGCTCGAAAGGTAAACAATTCTAATCAATATTTACCTTTCATTCAATTTATGTAATCATAAACTGAACAAAAGATTGAATTGCTAACCGTCATTTCCAGTGTCCCCGTCATGTTGCGTTCAACAAGTAAATCACTTTAAGTCCTCATTATTCGCATGACTCTGTCCTGGCGAATAACTAATCCAATCAACGCGCAATCAACTCCAATATATAAATTAATAAACGCGTCTGCATATTTAATCTTCAGATTAACGCAATACAATACACTCGTATAAATTATATTATAGCCTGTTACAATGTTACTCGAATAGACGGGACTCTGGGCAGTAGAAATTTACGCTATATATATAAATATATATATATATATATATATATATATATATATATATATATACATATATATTAATTAACAGTCAAGAAAACTTAAAGTGTGTGCAAATAGCATTCTTCTGTGGGGCAAGTTGTGGCTTCAAATCGTGACGATAATATTCATCTACATATCTATTTAGGCTATTTCCATTAGGTATATTTTTTAAATTAATTTATAGTTTATGTAATGATTTTTTTTTATTAACTCTTTTATTTAGTTAATTCAGTAAATTTAATGAATTTACAATAGTCCGCCGAAAAGGACATTGTTTATGTAACGATATATAATATTCCAAATAGATAATTACTGCAAACTTATAATTAATCCTTCATTAATTTGCCGTAGGGTAAGTTATAGTAATTATAAAAAATGGATTTTTTTTTCATTTCCTTACGTTCCAGGGTGTTTTGGACATATTGGCATATTTTAGAAAAAATGGATGAACACCTTAGAAACGATTTAAATGTGTGTGTTTAGTATGTACATATGTATCTCTGTTCGGATACAAATTTTGGTCTAATTTTTGGAGAGCACGGATCAACTGATTTGAATGTTTCAAATATCATTCGATTCATACTGATAGGGAGACGTGCTGAATAGTTTTTGGCAAAGGCAGTTCAAGTTAGCCATTTCAAAAATACGGGGCAAAATATCGAGCTTCCGATTTGAATTATTCAAAATACATATTACTTGTATTGACAAAATGAAGAAATGGTTAATTTTTTGGAATGGCAGGTACAGCGGTTTAGGAGATCCAATAAAAAAATAAAACAAATAATGAAAAAGCAGTCAAAAGTGATCATTAGACTTATGCACAATAAATTATCAGAAATTTTAAAGATTTTTTAATAATTAGTTCAAATTTTGTTTACATTTACTTCACCGAAACTAATCAGAGTGATTCTGACATAATTCGAATAGCTTTTGAATTTTTAAACAAACATACATACATAATTATAGTTTTGTTATCCTAATACTTTAAAAAATCTCGCGCTTAACATATGGAAACGTTAATTCCTTAAATGTATTTTTAGTATATCCAAATGGTTTGTACAAAAATAATAATATTTCCAAAATGACATATTAATAGGTAAGTAAGTAATTACTAGTAAATAGAGTAAGTAATTACTTACTCTGTGTTTGGACACGTAGCCCAATTAGTTGAAAATTTCACCAGAAATAATAGTGAACAATTTAATGAGCTCTTTTGGACGTTATGTTAATAGCTACGTACATAAATTACTTAATCTTTTGATAAATTTTCAAAATTTTATGCCTATTGTCGTTTTCCATTTTTCTTGAAATTACAGCGCACACAAGTGCTTAAAAGTGTAGTAATTATTTGTTTACAAGATTATAACGACAATGGCAGCATTAAGGGAATTAATAATTACAGCGAATTAATAAGCGAATTAATGATTACATTAGCAGCTTTTCCACGTTATATATAAATTCTATAAAATTCCATAACCACGATACGAGGAAGCACTAGCTTTACTTAATTTTGCCACTCCGGCTCCCCTTCTGTTCCGGTATGTTACAATGTAAGCCTGCAATATAGCCCCCAGTAAGGCGGCGAACACTAATGAGCGCGCAATTACGCTATTAAATAATTCATTAAAAACACGACTACGCGATATTATTATGGACGAGTTAATTGAGGCCACAGTGGTATCGAGTACGCAATATATTTTTAATAACAGAGTAAAGCAACACTCGGAAATTTTCATGCCCCTGCTTTTTAAAAACCAAATTGCTTATGTTTTTTTAACTTTTTTTGAAACATTTACTGAAATTAGTATAACTGAGAAACATATACACCGAAATATTGATGCGTGGATAATTATTTTTGCATAAGTAAAATTATGCTATATGTAACTTCAGATCCTTCAAAAACTTTTTATTATTAGCTAAAAATCTACCATATATAAACTGCTACTGTTCGGACGTATTTATATATTATTGTATTTGCCATGAAGTTAGCGATCTTCGTGGAATTAAGCTCCTGTACCGGAAGGTTGCTACCACTGGCAGGTGTCAAAAGTTGGATCGGACTTACCTGTCACTTCTAAAAATTCAGTAGTAACATAAATAATAAATATGTAATAAATTTATATGATTTTCGAATCAATTAGAACAGCGCATTTTTTGCAACTTTAATCAATTAACTTCCCGTAGGGTAAGTTATTGTAATTGTCCAAAAATTGAAATTGAAATTTTTACATTCCTTCACGTTTTGCAGGTTTCTGAACATTTTGCATACCTCAGATAAAATGGATGTGTGTGTATGTATTAGAGACGGGCAACTCACTCCGAAGTTATCACTCCAATACAACTCCTCCCTCGGAGTGAATCCGAGTGGAGTTGTCTCGTCGGATTTGTCATATCCGACTTCCCTAAACTGGTACTAAATCTGTTACTGCGTGTTTGCTTTGGGAAAGAAGCTGTCGCTTTCTCGTCTCACAGGCAGTTTTATGACCTTTTAGGTATACGTTTTTTTTCAGAAAATACAAAAATATCACTTCAAAGATACAGAATAATAAAATTGTGTTCAAGTGTGAATATCTCCAATGTATAATTTATTGAATTGTAAGGGGTCATATTTCTAACTACGACAATCTTTGGCAGCGAATGACGGCAATCAGGAATATACATACCGAAAAATATGAAATAACAATACTCTAGAGTGCAAAATATATCAGTGACGTCAATAGTATCTAAGCAGCAAAAAATATATAGTATTAAATTTTTACTTTTACACAATTATATAATTGTCTAAAAGTAATAATATGTTAATCGAACTACTCGATATAACATTAATTCTCAACTGGAAATAGCAGAAGAAAAATTTAGAAAGCAGAAGTATTATTATTTGGTGAAAATATTTTATGATAAATGTTTTGCTTTTATTACAAAGTTTACTGCATTATTTTTATATAAAATTAATCCAAAAAATCAATTATTTTCTCATCAAAAGAAAATAATTAAATTGAATTTGATTCTCAAGTTTTGCGTTTTTACTTTGGTCAACACTGTTAAAATTACGAGTCATTGAGTCGATCATGTGGTCGACCGAAAAGTTTGACAACTCGTAATTTATTTATGAATTTTTTAGAAAAATTATTTTATTGATATTTTTTTTAATTTTTTTTATTCATAAATTTTCATTTCAAAAAATTAAATAGGATTTGACAAATCGTTAGATGCATAAACAACGCACTATATAACACATTTGTGTCGAGTATTTCGGTCTCAAAGTTGTCGGAGTCGTAGAGTTGTTAAGCGGATATAACTCCTCCCTGAAGCGGAGTTAAATCCGAGTCGATCCGGCTTCAGATATGATAAGCCCATCTCTAGATGTATGTATGAATACAATTTTTCGTCCTCGTTTTCGGGCGCACGGATCAACCGATTTGAATGGTTCAAAAAATATTTGATTCCTATTAGTAGAGAGATGTGCTGATTAGTTTTTGATAAAAGCAGGTCCAGCTCCAGCGGAGATACGGAGCAAATAGTGCAGAAAAAAGAAATAGAGTTTTTGAGAGATCGGAGCATCCAATTTGAATGTTCTAAAAAACATTCAATTTGTAATGACGGGGAGAACTGGTGATTAGTTTTTGGCAATGGCAGGTTTCAAAGTTACTGAGCTGAATGTGCAAAAAATGTCAGTTTTTGAGAGAACTAAGCGTACGATTTGAATGATTCAAAGAACTTTTTGCTTGTTTTAACAAAATAATTGCTTTTGGAAAAAAAAGTTTCAATTTTAACTTAAAAAACTATAGTAGAATGTTGGCAAGAAAACAACCTGACCAAGAATTCATCAGTATCATTTTCTATAATGTAGAGTAAAACAACAACGTTATATTATGTAACAATAATATTGAATTGGTATAAAATTAATCATACATAACATATATATCTTGTTTTCCGTCTATCCTAGAGAGACTAAATATTAAGATAAATACTCGGAATAGAGTAGGTGGTAGATATATGCGGCTTGTTGTGTTCCGAGCTTGTGTTTTCATTAATTAGCAACGTGTCTCTGAGTAACATGAAAACCAAGTGCGTTTCATTGCCGGAGAGAACTTGCCGCTGTTGTGTTAATATTTTAGTGTAAGTTACATTTGCCTTTATTTATGTACTAACATTTATGACTGTTACAAGTAGGTAACTTATACTGACATATAACACGCGACATCTAGTAACTTGTGCAATTTATCATCGGTTACAGTTCTACGGAGATTAATGGAAATTCGAAATATGCATTTGTGAATAAGGTGGTGTATAAAACGTAGGCTTCCATGTATAACATTCACGAATGCTTGTCTTTGGGAGTAAGTTTGTGAAAGCATGACGTTAGGAAAAGTGTACAATATGAAATTGTGAAAATTTAGTTAATGTAGATATGAAAAGATATAGGTACGTCTTATTTATTATAGTGAGGCAAAGCGACCAATTGTTTCCTTATGGGTTCGATATTTCAGGTTATATTAAAAATTTATAAGTGAGCGCCTTAACAAATATTTTGTTGAACACATTTAATTTTTTGTGTTCAATGTTAATAAAACTATTACTTTATTGTGAAGTTCATATTTTGTAAATTTTAAATAATAAAATATTGAGGAAAGTAACACACAGTTTGAGTCTGAACCGAGGGAGCTCAAAGACCATCGACTAAAAAGAAATTACATTCGGAAATTGTTCAGAAATAGGAATAGCATTTATCGGAAATGAAATAATGCCTTGAGTATAAAGACATACAATTTATTGATCAAAAATACATTTAAGATGTGTGTTTTGGATGAAAGAAAAAATATGATAGTGTTAATTTATTACATCTTAATATTTTAATATAAAAGATTTAAAACGTATAAGCAAATCGTTAGAAAGGTATCAGAATAATTACCATGTATCTATTACATGTTGTCATTATCAGAAAATTTACAGTCTTAATGGACCGTAATTAAAAACAGTACTACAGATATTAAAACAGTACTTAAAAACTATTGATATAGCTAAATTTCCATTATAGTTAATCTAATTGGCGGTTGATGAAATAATTTTCATTATGAAACTTTTTACATTATTATTCATTACAATCATTCTTATTGCGTCACTTTTAGGAGATAAACGACCATACATCAATATTCAAAATAAAAGTATGTAACATAGAAATAAATTGGAAGTTTTGTTTCTGTTTTCAGCTTTGAAGTATACGTTATTTAATTGTTTTAATAAGATGTATTGTTATTCTTGATTTAGATTCAACAGTTTCTTATATGTATATAACATTTATAAACGCTTTTATGTGGGTGGAATAAAAAGGGCTAACTAAACATTTACACCAAAAAAGGTGTAAACAATAAGAAAGCAGGAAATAGTAAGGTAAAAAAATCAATTTTACAAGAGATAAAATTAAATAATAGTCATTCCAACTCTGCCAAATACAAGTCAAGATTGGAAAACCATCCAAAGGACCTACTCTCTGCTAACACTATCAGGAGACTAAGAAGTCTAGATCCGTTAGATTTAGTAGAGTTATATATTTAGTATAGTGCCTGTAATTATTCTCACATATTTATATTTATTATTTTGCTTGTGATTATTGCCACATATTTATATTTATTATACAAAATTGAAGTACTGCTAGTGGTAGAATTTTAAAATCTTATTTAATATCTTAGTCACAACAACTTCTGAATGCCTTTTCATGTTGTTGTAGTTTGATGAAAATAAAAAAAAATTAAAAAAAATAAAAAATGAACTCTGCTAATGAATAATTTGGACAAAACACCAGATCAAGGTTATATACACTGTGATATTTGTAAAAAAACAATCCCATGTAGTTTGTGTTACGCATTGGTAGCTATAAGTTTGTAACAAATTTTTGAAATAAAAAATAAACATTGGAACTGTTTTTTTTACCACGCCTATGGGACCGAAAAGGAACAACACATGACATTTTTTAGAAAAATTTTAAAAAAACATTTCTATAATTGAGAATTATTAGGAAATTTTACTGAACAAAGTTCGATATTAGGTTGTTTGATACGTGTTTTGTGTTGTGATATAGTTCATTTGGTTCAAGCAGTATAAGTACTGAAAGTGAAATTTGACTTTTGTGCCCCACTCTATCTAAATTTTTATCTTACCCTACGAGAAGTTAAAAAGCATTTTATTTGCATTCGGGAAATGAAGAGCTTATACTTATATTTAGAGAAGGCAGGTCTAGCGGTTTCGGAGATCCAATGAAGAAATTTAAAAAATAAGCCACATGGTCAAAAATGATCATTAGATAAATGCATATTAAATTATCATATATTTTATAGAGATTCTAATCATAAAAAAAAATTATTTACATTACTATAGGTTCTGTACTAATGATTATCCGTTAGACTGTGACGCAGCTAAGCAAATACGATTGTTTCGAAAAAAGTTCAAAATTTCCAAAATATTTCAGAAGAAATATCAAAAAAGTCCATTTTTTTAAAAAAAATAAAAATTGTTCAAAATATAATTTTTTCAAGGTTTCAAAAACATTCTGAATCTTTTTTAAAAATTTTAATTTTCAGTACTGGAAGTTCTAGCAATTTTCCTTAAGCATGGTGCCATGCACCACTAGTTTTTTAACTTTTTTTATTTCATTTTTATTCATATTTTATGAATATCTCCAGCATTAATTAATCTGGAACAGAATTTGCCAGATAAATCTTTTTCTGGAAATACAACTGTTTTTCCAGCGCATTTGTAGATCCAGAAAAAATGTTAGAATTGCCATTTGGCTATTAAAAATGGCATATTATACTATGCTTATAAAATTATCGGATATTTTATAAAAAATTTGATAATAAGTACAATTTTTGTTTTCATTTCTATGAGTTCCGTACCAATGTTTATAATGTCTTCGACATTTTTGACAGTATTATTTCAAAATTTTCAAGAAATTTCATAATTTAAAAAAAGTCCAAAAACAAAAAAAAAATTTTCAAAAAATCTAAAAACTTCTCCACCACTAATTAACTTCCCGTAGGGTAAGTTATAGTAATCGCAAAAAAATCGAAAATGAAAATTTTTATATATCTTTACGTTTCAGAGGTTTCTGAACATTTTGGCATACCTTAGAAAAAAATGGATGTATGTGTGTGTGTGTGTGTGTGTGTGTGTATGTATGTATGTGGTGATGTTATGTGCGGATACAAATTTTCGTCGACGATTTCGGGAACACGGGTCAACCGATTTGAATAATTCAAAAAGCATTCGATTCGTATTGATAAGGAGACGTGCTGATTAGTTTTGTGGCAAAGGCAGATCTAGCCGTTCCGGAGATACGGGCAAAAGTGCCGAAAACGGTAACTCAGTTTTTAAGAGAACGGAGCGTCCGATTTTAATAATTCAAAAACATTTTACTTGTATTGACAAGATAAAGAACTGATCAAATTTCATAAAGGCAGGTCTAGCGGTTTCGGATATCTAACAAAAAAAGTAAAAAAATGTCCATTTGGCGGTCAAAATGATCATTAGACATATGCACATCAAATTTTCAGATATTTATAGAGATTTTAACAATAAGTATAAATTTTGTTTATTTTCCTATGGGTTCCGTATCAATGTTTACCCGTTAGACAGCGACGCCGCGCTTACGCGCTTTATATTTTTGTCTCTATGCAGTTAAAGCAGTACGATTGCTTGAAAAACAAGTTCAGATCTTCCAAAATATGTCAAAATAAAGAAAACATTTTTTTTCAAAAAAAAAAATTAAAAAAAAAAATTTTTTTTTTTAAAAATTTAAAAAAAATTTTTTTTTTCCAAAAAAAAGTTATTTTTTGTCCAATTTATAGTTTTTTTCAAAATCTTATTTTTTCGAAGTAAATTTTTTTCAAAATGTTAATCGTTTTTAAAAGAAATTATAAATTTTGGTACGGGAAGTTCCAGCATTTGCCTTAAGGCACGATGCCCTAATTGCCTTAAGACAGAATTCCACTTACAGCTAGTTTTTTTTTACTTTTTTTAAAAACTATGTAGAATCTCTCATAATCTTATTATATGAATATCGCCAGCATTCATTGAAATAGAATTTGCCAGATAAATCGTTTTTCTGAAATACAACTTACTTTAAGTTGACTTTCCACATAAAGCCATTTTCATTTAACGTTTTCCAAACCCTTTTCTAGAATAAAACTACATCAATTATTTAAGTGTGGCTCGTGTAATAAATTGCATCAATCGATTGAATCGTTTTCGCCGTCGTCCAACAGCAATTAACCGTGTATTTTCCCGGGACGTGCACAGATCTACATTGGATCGTTCGCACAATGCTCGCTGCCGCCGAATCCACTTAACGAATCCTTTCAGACTCAAAAGAAAGAGGCCATAAAGAAGCAATGCCTCTGAGAAATCGTCATCTAAGGAGAGATTTAATTTTGAAGTTGAAAACAATTCAGACAAACTCACCAAAGTAGACTTACGCTAATTAAATTTATTGTTGAATCGGGATTAGTGAAATATTATCTGATGCTTTAGAAATATTGTATTATATATCTGTGGCTTTTACTTTTGAATCGATGGATTTTATTA
>NW_020537646.1:34173340-34283188 GCF_003426905.1 Ctenocephalides felis
AGATCCATTCATCCCTCATTGAATGCCTATGGGAAAGCTGTCAAGCCCCCGTATTTGACAAACCATTTCATATGTCACCCAAATGGTTCTTTTTAATGTCCTTGCTCCAGGTATTCTTGGGCAAAATCTAATATAACAAATTCACCCGTCCTCGTACTTAAAGTTCGAGCCAGCTTCGGCGTCCGCAACATTTGCACTGACTTTTGATTTACGACTGTTTGTGTTTCCGTCGTACGAGAGGTTATGAAATATTCTATCTTTAAGAAAGCAAACATAAGAAATATACAAACGTTCAGAAAAATCTTTTCGTGCCCTTGAGGTAATCCTTTGAACTTTAAACGGACGAAAATGTCGCAGGACATAAGGAATAAAGGATCGAATAAATGTTTTAGGATGCTTTGAGAAATTCGCCGAAAAAATAGATGGTCAATGTTGAAATATTTAGGAAGGTTTGTTTAAATATTTGAGATTGTACAGAAATATTTTGCTGCATATTCATATTGATGTAGTGTGTAATAGAGTGTACAATGATGAAATTATAAATAAAGCACAAAGGCAAAAATATGTATAAGCTACCTTACTTGAATACTGTATTTTTATGTAGCAAGAGCGCTCAAAAAATTAGTGTCATTAAACATTATATGGATAATTTAATGAATGTTAGTATGTGCTATTAATTGACGCTGATCATGAACAAATTTATTCTTATCAGATGCTGGCATCAACCACATATAAATATTTGAGATGGTACAGAAATATTTTGAAATTGAGTGTTTTTAAATATTTGAGATCGTACAGAAATATTTTGCTGCAATTTTTGCACAAAGGCAAAAATATTTATAAGTTACCTTACTTAAATGCTGTATTTTTATATAGGATCTGCGCTCAAAAAATTAAGGTCGTTGAACATTATATGGCTAATTTAGTGAACGTTATTGCTACTGATTGCCGCTAATCAGAGATTTTATTCTCATCAGATTACTCGCATCATCCACATATAAATTTTAGGTTGGAAACTACGTAAGTGCGGATTTTTGTTTTCATAGAACTAAATAACTTTATTCTGTAATGTGCTGTCCATTTTTATCAAGGACTTTTTGTCATCTTTCAAGCAGCATAATCATCTCACTTTCATAAAAATTCTGGTTTTCATTAGGAAAAACTGAAACTGCTACGATTTACACCAACATATTTATTAAATTGTTTACCATTCAAAGAGCTTTGTAAAAACCGAAATAAAAAATCAGAAAGTGCCAGGTTAGAACTATATGGTGAGAGTGCCAAATATTCCAATCAAGCTCCAAAAAAAATTGCGTAGACAAATATAAGTGATGTCAAAACTAGCATAAAAAACCGTTCGGATTTTTCAATTCGGGCCATTTTTTCAACTGCGTTGTTTAATTTCATTGGTTGTTTAGTAAACTTTAGATTTGATAGACTTTGACTTGTTATTATCAACCGTAATTGATAATAGCAGCTCAAAGTAGACAATTTCTTTCTAATCAACTTCAACTGGACCATCAGAGCATTTTCATCTAAGTGAAAAATCACCAAAATAAAATTTGAGCAAACCAATTCAGACACTGCCGTTTATTAAGGTTTTATAGAAATAAAAAAGCAAAATATGAAAAAATCAGTTTGATTTTTCATCTTTCAATAAACGCAATCAATCACAAAACTCTTACTAATGACATCTAAATTGACTGCTAACCATTAAAAGAAGGTATTTTGCATTTGGACAAGATCAGCAATCCTATATATTCAATTGAAACCATCTAAGCTAAAAACCGCACTTACTTAGATGGCAACCTAATATATAAGAGTGAGTGCCACCTGAATTAGTGGTGTGGCATCGTGTCCTAAAGCAAATTGCTGAAACTTCCAATTCCAAATTCCAAAAATGTGTTTTTTCTCCAAAACAATCGTTTCGTCAATACAAGCAAAAAGTTCGGATACAATCATGCAAATTCAATGCTTCGTTCTCTCAAAAACTGCAAAAAAAATTCTGCACATTTAGTTGCATTACTCCAGAACCGCTGGACCTATCTAAACAAAAACCTAATCACCACTTTTCCCCAACATGTTTTTATTAGTCATTCAAATTGTATGCTCCGTTCTTTCACAAGTTCACTTGTTATGTGCTACACTCTTTGCTCAGTGTCTCCAAAACCAACTTATGCCAAAAACTAATCAGTACATCTCCTTATCAATAAGAATCGAATGTTTTTTTAATGATTCAAATAGTTGATCTGTGCATATGAAATCGTGAAAAAAAAATGGTATTTATACAAACACACTCAGGCACACACACACATCTATTTTTTCTAAATTATTCCAAAATGTTCAGAAACCTCTGAAACGCAAAAATTTGTATGTTCGATTTTTGGCCGATTACTACAACTTACACCACGGGAAGTCAATTAACTAGAAAATTGTAGAATATATTCGAGCAATTATAAACAATTATAGTTATTCTCTGCAGTAAGATGGAATTATATTAATAATCGCAAGATATACTCGTATACACTCCTAGAAAGTTATTAAACTTACGACTGCACTAATTGAAATCGTTATGCCCTATCAGCCTCTAGAGTCGTCCCTTATCCTAACTCTTGACAGAGCTCATTGAATTCAAATCATTGTCGATCTATTTCTCGTACAGTCATATGTTTGACTGAATTCTCAAGTGTGTTTCTAATGATATCACTTACCATTACTATTGCTTTGAACGTTGAACAATATCCCCACAAGTTACCTAAACAGACGTCTGACCTTTCGCAATGAACAGATTCGTCTCTCGAACTCTAAATTCAAACATGAATCCTCCAAGTTTAAGCCTGGTGCTAATAACACAACATATATTATTCACATCAGCCTATAAGCCTTCACTGTGGACCACTGCCATTTTATCACGTGACCCCGTGACCTATTTAATAAGAACACCATCAATTCCAATCTCTTCTTCTCTCCAACGTTCTATCTGCCGATGGCTACATGTTCGCATGGGGTTGCTATAGACGGGGAAATATCATATATATATATATATATATATATATATATATATAAATATATATATATATATATGTATATATATACTAGCTGACCCGGCAAACGTTGTATTGCCATAAAAAATATTTCTAGTATTTGAGTATATTACTGATTTTAAATGTGGTGCATAAGTGAAAAAAGCAGCTACCAAAAAATATATGAGAAGTTTACCCAATGCAAAGTACGCTACATTCCTTAATAGTCCTTAGAAGTGCCAACCTAATCTGAAACTGATAATATTTAAATTGAAATGGAATATTTAAAGTTTCAAGATTTTAATCTATTATTATCACGCTTTTTATTAATTCAGTAATTTCAGAATTACGAAGCAAAATCCAATAACTCATTTTTGAATTATATTATTATGTTGCATGTCCAGCAAATTTACTGAGATTGAAAAAAAAATTGAGAGAGTGGAAAACTTTCCAACTTTGCCATATATTTGTATTTACATTCGATTTCATAATGGCTATTATGAAATAGAGATTTGTGGAAGGAAGTTGAAAATTCATTGTTACATGTATTTTTCAATTTCGCATTAAAAAAATTTAAAATAAAGAATATTGACTTCAAAATTGAAAAAAAAACGTTAGTATTGGACAATTACAAAAAAATTAAGAGTAAACAATCTTTATTACTTAGTTGAAAAATAGATAGTTACCGTTTTTCAAACCTGCTAAGTATAAAATTTTGTAAAAATCAGTGAAGCCGTTTCGGAGGAGTACGGGAACGAACTTTGTGACATGGAAATTTTAAGAAAATTGACTTTTTTTGGCTGGTTAAGTGTATATAACCCCTTAAGGGGGTTGTTCTTTTCTTATATTTTTTTGTTTCGGTTTTGAGATTTTTTGATATTATGAAAGGTAAAAACCTTAGAATTATTTAAAAAAAAAATCATCTCAATATCTATTTTTTTGAAGGAGTTATAGATATATATATATATATATTATATATATATATATATATATATATATATCTATACGTATGATTCTCTGAAAGCGTTTTTTTATCGTTCCGCGAGCTATTGTATGCCAGCTGCCTCTTTTTCATTATAATACCTCATGCACATGACCTTTTTAATGTGTCAGCATCTTTGAACACCATGGTGTATTTCGTACATTAAATTAAATGGTGTATTTAGTACATTATATTAAAAACTTTAAATACGTTTTTCTCAAATTGACTTTTTTCAATGCGGTGCCACAAATTAAAAAAAAACTACAAGTCGGATCGACTTGCATTTTTTTTAATTTGTTCACCACTGCAATACCTAGTCCCCCTACCTCAAACAACTTGATAACATTACGCAAAAAAATTTGGCGAACCTTCTCGTACCAAAACAAAGGCCTTTTTCGACACTTTTTTTTTAAATAGCTGCCATTTTTTTCCTTCTTGCTTTTTTTCTTTCATTTTGGTAGGGGGACTGGATTCAAACTTCTTCTCCAACGTAGTTTCGTTTTTTTTTTGTTTCAGGTGATGCGCAACGGATTTATCTGTGGCACCGCAAACGAGATCGATTTTGCAATGCCCACTTTGGCGCCCCCTGGTTAAAAAATGACGGCGAAACAAAAAAAATAAAAAATTTCTTAATATTCTATGATTTTATAATTTTTGTTTAAAAAAAACCGCATGTCTTTATGATAAATACATTTCGAGAAAAACAAAAACAAATTCCTTGCATGTTTTGTAACAAAAAAAGAACAACCCCCTTAAGCAATAAAAATATATATCCTAACATGCAATTAATAAACGTGCAATAAAAGTGTTGAAAATGATGTCATAATTTTGGACAAAACTTTCCGTTAGACCTGATAAATATACTAAACTATTAGAGGTCTACGAAAAGTCGTTTAATTACAAAAAATAATTATATAAAAATTCAGCAACTTAGAATACTTATAAATCAGTCAGAATTTAAAATGCAGACTTGTTGATGATTAAGTCGATTATTTATACATTTTGGAAAATCTATACAACTTGCCTTCAGATAAAATGCCTCCTATATCTAATTATACATACATTCATCCATCCAAAAAGATGGAATATGTTTTACATACGTTATAATATTTAGAAAATATTTTACATTTGTTATAATATTTCTTATATTATGTTATGATATTTTATTCACAAAAGTAGAATCAAATTCAAAGTATTTTTTTTTCAAAAAAGTATCCAAAACCTATGAAAGACATTATTTTTTTTAAGTCAACTTTCTTTCTGATAATAATGAATGAGTACAAAATCCTGAATAATCTTTTCTACATAAATAAACAAAAAAATCATATAACCAATAACATATATATATATATATATATATATATATATATATATATAATATTTGTATGCTAATGATTATATGTTTAATAATATATATTTGATTATGTGCTTCTTATAATCTAATATAAGACATACAATGATATAATAAAGGTAAAATGTAATTGATCAAGATTGATATAAGCATTAGATAGATGTTTTATTTTGCAAAAATAAAGATAAATAGAATATAAGCTAATAAAATATAAGATGGATAATATATATTGTTGAGTAATATTGCTATCAATTATTTGCAAAGAATAGATATCAAATATAGAAACTAAAGAAACGTCGAATGGTTAATTATATTGTGTAATATGATTAATAATAATTAGCAATAATTTATCCAAAAAATAAAAAAATAACAGTTCCCCTAACATTTCTAAATACTTCAGTAAATATTGTAACTTCTAAAATATTTAGTACACTGTATTCAAAAATAAAAATAACCCTTTATGGTTTAAATTTATAACCGAGATCATTATTAGCCAATCGAAAGCGCTTTAACTATATTTATGGCTACAAATCGCATTGTATATTTTTAAATATAAAATATATCATGCAGTTATTATTCTTGGGGCTTAAATAAAGCATATTTCAGCAAATTATTATGGCTACCCTGCGAGTGAAGGAAACATGCCCATAAACCGTGCTTATAAAAAAGCTCAACTTCGTAAGCTCATTACGCCACGAGAGCCTATTACGGACCGTTCGGTAATATATAAGCATGCTTTTTATGAAAAATATAAATTTCATTCTAAGTGTGTTCTTGAAATATTTCCGTCGATGGCTTGACATACGAGTATAGTTGTTTTCGTGAAAACATAGGCCGCTCAGCTTAATGCTTGTGTGAGTTTTAAAGAACGGATTTTGTACAAAGCAACTTTTTTAATATGCAGTTGATAATGTATAATACTGGATTATGATACAATGTTGAGAGGTATTTTATATTAAATTTATATTCGAGAGTTTATATATACTAGCTGAACCGGCAAACGTTCTTTGCCATAAAAAAATTTTTAGTATAAAATTTTTAGGATAGAGATAACTGATTGCAAATGTGGTATATATGTAAGTGAAAAGGGCAGCTAACAAAAAATATATGAATAGTTTATCCACTGCAAAACATGCCACATATAAATGTCCCTTAATAGTCTCTCCAATAAAATTGATAAATTTTAAAGTTTCAAGATTTTGATAATTTATTACCGCGCTTTTTATTGATCAATTAATTTTTGAATTACGAAGCAAAATCCGATTATTTATTTACAAATTGTATGTTTAAATGGTAGGACCATCAAATTGACTGAGATTGAAAGAAAATTAGAGAGTAAAAAATTTTACTATAGATTTGTTTGTTACCTAAATTTCTATTAGAAACTGTTGTATTTTTGGAGTTTAAAATCCAATCTCTCTATTTTTTGTAAAAATTGCTCTTTATGAAGAACATTTACAAATTATGTACGGTTTGTGCGCATCAAAACGAACTAAACCAGTGGGGTGGAGAGCATCGTGCCTTAAGGCAAATTGCTAGAACTTCCCGTGTCATAATTAAAAATCTTGGTACGGAACCCAAAAAAAAATCACAAAATGTGTACATATTATTAAAATCTATATAAAATATCTGATAATTTGATGTGCATAAGTCCAATAAACAATTTTAAACGCCAAATGACATTTTTTAACTTATTTTTATTGAGAGTCTATAACCGCTGAACCTGCCTTCCCAAAAATTTAATCAGTTCTTCATTTTGTCAATACAAGTAGAATGCTTTTTGAATTATTGACATCGGATGCTCCGTTCTCTTAAAAACTGAGTTACCGTTTTTGGATCATCGGAACGGCTAGACCAGCCTTCGCCAAAAACTAATCAGCATTTCTCCTTGTCAATGCGAATCGAATGTTTTTTGAATTATTCAAATCGGTTGATTCCAGTTCCCAAAACCGTCGACGAAAATTTGTATCCGCACACACACACATACATCCATTTTTTAAGGTATGCCAAAACGATGATGTTTCAAAATACCTTTGAAACATCAAGATATATAAAAAATTTCATTTTCGATTTTTTTGCGATTACTTTGCCCTACGGGAAGTTAATAAATTATTTCAAGTATTTATCATTTTTAATAACTTTTCGCAGAGTAAGTTATATTCACGAATCATCCACGAATCGAAAATTGCATATTTTACGTTTCGCAATGTATGTGTATGTTTGTGTGTAGTGTGTATGTATTGATGGATACAATTTTTCGTCGACGTTTTTGGGAACACCGCTCAATCAATTATTCAAAAAGCATTCGTTTCCTATTGATAACGAGACACCTGGTAATTAGTTTTTGGCAAAAGTTGATACAGCCGTTTCGAAGATACGGAACAAAGAGTGCAGAGATTGGCAAATAAGTTTGTAAGAGACGGAGCATCAAAATGATTTGAATGATTAAAAAAACATTCCATTTGCATATACGTAATACACAATGCACTTTGGTGGTCAAAAAAAATATAATTTGTAATTTGAATAGACCGATATGAACAAACATTAAAAACTATCAAGAAATTTGAAGATTTAAAGAAAAATTAAAAATTAAAGTTTTAAAAAAATTTCTAATTTGTCAAAAAATATCAGTCTTTTGCACAATTTTCAAAGATATTTTAAAAAAGTCAAAATTTGCCAAAAAAATCTCATTTTCCTTTTCTTGCTTTTTAAACATTTTAAATTACAGGACAGGAAGTTACTGTAATTTGCATAAAGGCACGATAAAATGCACCACTAGTTTCGATTTATTTTGCAAATGTCAAATAATAAAGTAGATAAAAAATATATAATAGTAATATAATAGACATGCTCCCTTCAAATGACGTGTGGAGCAATGTATCAAATATTCAGTATAAATTGAAAATTTTACTCGGTCGGTTATATAACAGGATATCTTGCATTGTTCATGAACTTTCGTATTGTTTCGGTTCTGCTTTATGTGAATGTATTCTTCGGAACAATACGTCATGTTGCAAAAAAATTAAAAATAAAACAATACATATACTGCACGTAGCATTTTCCATAGAAATGCAACATTTTATGATTAATTCATATGACGTAAATCAATGCAAAATGATTGGTTATAAATTGATTCGACATATATAATAGGTAAAATGAAACAATCGCAATTCTTTGTGACATGGATGCGAAAATATATTTTATACTGTTTCATATTGATATGAAATAGTATTGGATTTATGAGGAATGTTATTGTTTCAAGATTGCAATGCGCAGAATTGAAATATAAAAATAATTTACATTCATTTATATAAATCACACGAAGAATTCTATATAAATTTTATTATCTTTCCGTAGGGTAAGTTATAGTAAGCGCAAACAAATCGCAAATGAAAATTAGTGCATATCTTTACATTTCACTAAACATTTTGGAATACCTTATAAAGAATGAATCTATGGTGTGTTTGTGCGTAGTGTGTAAGTAAGTATGTGCAGATACAAACTTTCGTCAACGATTGTGAGAGCACAGATCAACTAATTGTATGATTCAAAAAACATTCGATTTCTATTTATGGAGCAACGTGTTGATTAGTTTTTGACAAAGGCAGGTCGAGCCGTTTCAAAGATACGAGACAAAAAGTGCCAAGAATAGCTATTTAGTTTTTGAGAGAACGGGGCGTTCGATTTTAATAATTCAACATTTCACTTGTATTGACGGACTGAAAAATCAATTAGATTTTTAAAAAGGCAGGTCCAACGGTTTCGGAGATCCAATGCAAAGTTAATTATAAAATCTATTTGGCTGTAAAAATGATCATAAAACATATGCACATCGAATTATCAGATTTTTTAATTTTAAGTATAAATTTTGTTTATACCTTTATGTGTTTTGTACCAACATTTATCATGTTTAGTCGTAAGACTGCGACGCGGCGACTGCGCGCTTCGATATTTCGTGTCTAAAATAGCCATGCACCGCGATCGCTTTCAACAAAATTCAAATAAAAAATTTAAATTATAGTATGGAATGTTCCAGTAATTCGTCTTGAAGCGCGATACCATGCACCACTAGCTCGTTTCTAAAATTTTAGTCTATAATTATCATCAGTCTTCACACATTTTCTAAATTTGCTGTATTGCACCAAGCTTCATTAATGAATGGGTTTGTTAGAACTAATTATATGTTTGATATACCTCATCAATTCATGTGTAGTCTTTCGAATGCTAAAAAATTATAGAATTTACAATAAAGATTATCAGCCATCCCTTCAGTTTTTTATGAAAAATAATATTTAAAAAAAGTTCAAACTATGGTTAAATCCAAACAATTAAACAAACATTTATGTTATTTTATGTATATAAGTCTGACATGATAGTCATAAAAATTCAAATTAAAAGTATGTGCGCAGTTATTAATGTTGCAAAACTTTTTTTTTTTTTTTTTTATTCAACAATATATTTACAACTGTCCTACATAGACATTAAGTAAATCTTTTGGCAATTATATGTAAAAATGACATCGAGATATAAATAGTGAAAAATACACAGTTGCATTTTTCCTTTAAAAGAAGTAATATAATGTGACACGAGTAATTACAATCTAATTAAATCACTGAATATTTTTCTTTTAAGTCTTCGTGTTGTGTTTGTGGATAGCAGGGCGTTGGCCAACTCATTTGGGTGTTCTTCCAGTCTGTCTTTGTGGTTAACAGCGAATCTTTTAACTTCCTTGGCTACAGTGCGCATATGTGTTTCATCATGGATCAGCCAGGTGGGAGTATATTTTGGGGCGCCTAAAGCGATCCTAAGAACTTTGTTCTGAAACCTTTGAATGATGTTAGCATTACTTTTAGATGTGGTGCCCCAAAGTGCTATGCCATATGTCCAAATTGGCTTAAGTACAACTTTGTATACCAGTATTTTGTTGTGTACAGAAAGATGGGATCTCCTACCCATTAACCATTATAGTTCTCGTAACTTTTCCTCAAGCTGTTGTCTTTTCTTTTTTATATGAATTTTCCAATTCAGTTTGCGGTCTAGATGCATGCCCAGATACTTTACGTGTTCGACCTGAGGGACTTCTATTTCATTCACAGTTACAGGTGGACATGTCTCGTGTTTGAGTGTAAAAGTGATGTGGGATGATTTCTGGCTGTTGATCTCTAGCCTCCACAGTTTGTACCATTTTTCTATTGATGTTAAGTGACTTTGAAGTTGCTCTGAAGCAGTTGTGGGATTTTCATGTTTTGAAAGAATGCAAATATAGTCAGCAAATGAGGCTATGTCTGTGTCAAGTGAGGTGGGAATGTCAGCTGTAAAAATTAAGAACAAAATTGGGCCGAGAACACTGCCTTGAGGAACGCCTGATTTTATTGTTTTAATAGGTGAGTTCATGTTGATAATGTTTACGTAAAAACTTCGGTTTGATAAGTATAATTTAATTAATAGAAATAGTTCATTGGGTAAAGTATTTTTAATTTTATAAAGAAGTCCTGTATGCCAAACTTTGTCAAATGCTTGTGTGGTATCTAAGAACAGAGCTGAGCAATATTTCTTGTAGAGTTTCGTTGATCTTATGCACCAATCTATGTTGCAAAACTGAATGACGCGATTTTAGCAAATGTTTTAAGCAAGCGATGTTAATAAAATAAATTTAACACTTTTTCATTCATCAGATTTTTTCCAGATTTAAAGATAATCAGACATCTATCCAGATAATAAAAATAGAAAAAAAAACTAAATTATTTTACTAAATATACTTTTGATTTCGAATCCGAATTTGACTCTCCTTTCGGATCCGAATCCGAATGTTTTTTAAGTGTACTCTCCGGAGAGAACCACCCAATGATGCCACGTATTTAGTGTCCCAGACCTACAGAATAAATATGTTTTTGTATATTTGACGGGTAACATTATATTGATGCAACTTAAAAAATATATAAGTTTTAAAATATGTTTAATCAACATCGAAATCTATATTATATATGATAGATTTCCTCCTTTGCGCATTGAGGTACATAATGATGAGTATATACAGCTTTTGGCATTTTATATTATATTAAACAATGTGAAAGCAACGATGCTTATCAAAGATATCATTAACATCATAGGGTAGGGCGGGTATAAAAGTCCAATTTGGCTTTTATGAGTTATTCTGTGCAAACCAAACCGAATACATTATCACAACAAATGACACATATCTATGTTTGGTGAAATTCCCAGCTATTTCATCATTTACTACACTACGTTTTGTGTGCTATTCTTAAAAAAATCAGATACAGGTACAAAAGAGAGAGCTAGAGGGCAATAAGACCCACTATTTTAGTTCAAATTTTAGAGAAGTTTTATTGAATAATAGCTAGATTGATGCGAATTACTATTGGGTTAAACGCCAAAATTAAAATTACTGTGTAAATATGTATTATTAACCACAATTAACAAAAATCTATTGATTACTACCACAAAGTGACTTGATTTGGTAGGTATGTCTAATTTATCATAATCAAACCCATTGTTTCTTGAAGTACAAGTATTACAAAGAAGAAAAATGCAATTTTTGTTTTAAATACATGTTTCGTGCACACATTATTTTATGATCACACTCCATACAAGCTTTGTATGGTACTTGGTCAGAAGGACTAATCATTAGAACTGCCTTCTTTAACTCCTTTTGTTTTTTTATTCAATATTTCCTTTTTATATTGCCCGCGCAAAGATTCAGATGGTTCTTTTTACCCCAAACACATGTAAACTGTTGTAGAAGTTATATAAAACAAATGTTGTATCTAAGTTAAAAATAGCAATACACATTATGAAATAATTAAATAACGTCACTTAAAAATTATATAGAGGTATCGTACACTAAATATCACTGCTCAAGACTAACAACGGAAGAAATACCTTTGTCACAAAATTGACAATATGGTCGTTAATCTGGTTACACATTTTTGGCCCTCTACTTTCAAATATTGTTATTGCGAAATTGCTAAATTTACTTGTTTTCTAGATAATGGTGGTAGACAAATTAACCAGAGGGCCTTGAAGCATCTCTCTACTCTACCAAAATTTCGTTTTACTACTTAAGCCGCGCACGCATCCAAAGAATAAAAATACGAAACCAAGGCCGTACTTTAATAAACTGCCGATTACAACTCCGGTCGCGCCACAGCGATTTTTCCTCCCTCGTGCATTAGAATTTCCGCCACAGCCACTTCCCTAATTCATACATAATCTCCCGTGTGCGTGGAACAGCATGCACTGCCCGCGTCATATTTCATACGTCTAGTCACATGTGAAATGCTAAGTCGTATCTCATACACAATTTGCATGTACCGCCTGTGTCAAAATCACTTATCGTTTATGCTAAAACATCACAGGGGGCCGCAAATACAGTCTGTCACAGGCGAAAATTGACAGATTTTAAAAATATATGTACCTAAAATGAATGAAATTGGAATTGCTTTCGAGTGTTTTTGCATATTTTATCGAACTACTTTCGTTTAGAAGTTGATAGATTTATGAGAGCACTTTCTAAAGTTTGGATAATAACCGCAAGTACAGTCTGACAGAGAGGAAAATTGACCCTCTATGGGCACGTGTAACTTTCAGGTAATATTCTAATTCATTAATATTTTCTCAGATAATGCATAAATCCTGATTTTATAACCTTGCCAATATCAATAACCTGTGTAACTACCATAGTACAGTTAAGGGAATCAATCAGTTCGAAGCGATATTGTTTATGTTTCTGATACTAATTACTACACTAAAAATGGTGCACATAAGAGCTCCAGGATCCTTTATCAGTATCAACATATTTATTTGCATTTGAATTTTCATTTGTTACTGTTTTTTTATGATTCAGTCTTGTAACTTGTAACGCAGCGGCCCATCATGACAGATTTCGGTTCATTTACAATAAACCTTATACTTTCTTTTGTTATCAGATTCATACGTTATCTACATTTATATAAAAATAAGTCGGGTTTTCCTTCCTGACGATATAACTCCAGAACGCACGAACCGATTTCAACAATTTTGCATTCGTTGGAAAGGTCTCCGCAAGGTTTATAGCTAAGAAAATTAGTGGAGCATGGCATCGTGCCTTAATGCAAATTGCTGGAACTTTACGCACCGTAATTAAAAATTCGAGCAATGACATTAGTGAGAATTATCAGAATTATGCTTGGTTAAGTCAACGAGCAATTCTTACCGCAAAGAATAATGATGAACACGCACTGAATTTCACCATTCAATCAAAAATTGCTGACGATTTGGTGACATACCAATGATTCCGACTGGTCTTCCGTTTGACTTCAAATGATTGCAATTTCCAGTTCGCCTTGCGTTCGCAATAACAAGTCGCAAGGCCAATCGCTTAGTGTTTTCGGAATAAATTTCAAATAGATTATTTAGAAAATCTTTGTTTTTCACATGGGCAGTTATACGTTGCCTTTTCACGAGTTGGAAAACCATCCGCTTTGTTTGTGTTAACGTCAGACCAAAAAACAAAAAATGTGGTTTACCAAAGAGCACTTCAATGAAACGGATAATTTGCGGATTCACTTTCATTTACTTGGAGAAGTTCAACTAAAAAACACTTCATTTCATCGAAATAAATTATTTACTGTTGTGCAATAAAATCAAATTTTTTCTTTTCAAATATAAAACAAACAAAAGATTTCTTCATCTTTCTCACGAAACCATCTGGTGGCGAAACGGAGTTCGTCGGGTTTGCTAGTTAATAAATGACATAAAAAATGATTTGAATGAACGCATTTGAAGTAATGATATCAATGACTATTGGAGCGAATTGCTGCTCCAATGTTCAAAAAAACTGCAACACCGCACAAGCAGAAAGCTGTTCGCTTCATACAGGGCAATAAAAAATATTTACCCAAATATTAGGTATAATAGTTAGTACAACTTTAAGCGTCACCAAGAAAGCACATAAAAAGTACCCGCTTGACCAGCGAAAGCAGTCATTATTCCTTTAAGTTTGTTATTATAATTAACCGCCCGACTCGCGAAACCAGTCAAAATTAAGCAAAGATAATATTATGAACTATTACTAATAAGTGAAATAAATTAGTGAATTACAAAGTGTGTTTCAATATAAACCCAAATTTACATTTATGGGAAATGTCCCATAAAATGGTCCATTCGAGCCGAATAATTATGAAAATGAGTGAATAGTTACAAAGTTAAATCAAAATACAGTCCATTATTGAAAATTTAAAAATAAATTATAAAACATCAGTGTGCGTTAATCAATAAATAATCAAAAGCAAATTTAAAAACACGTGTGTTTAACAGCATAAAGCATTCAAGTGATCTGTTTAAACCAAAATATAACAAAGTGATTAAAATATAATTGATGAACATATAAACATTTGAAATAAAGCAGTGCAGTTGGATATAAATCCAAACAGAAGTGAAAATTTAAAAATTTGCAAAGGATTCAGTCAGTAGCCATTAGCCATCGTCAGCATCCCCGCGAGCGTAAGAAGCACCCTTAAGAACCGAAGCGCCGCCGAACGCAACCGAGCCGCCCCCGAACGCAGCAGTGTGCAACATCGCTTGCAGACACGAGATTCGCAACCCAGCACCGAGCATCCGTCGCGTACGAAAGGGCGCGCATGCAGAAGTCAGGTATACCCGAGGATTCAACGCAGACATTGAGGTAGGCTTCCAAACTATTACTTACATCAGAGGCGCCATCTTCCAAGGGGATAGAGAGTTCAAGTTCACCAATTAGTTTAGGCTTGACTTTGGAATTTTATAGTTACTCTATCATAGTTTTTCCAAAAACATTTTTCTGTTCTATTTTTTACATCATTTATATTTTAGATAACCTTTATATTTTATTAATCATTTTTTCCGTATTTGAATTGTAAAGGCTATCACATCACAATGGAAAATCAAAATATTTTAATTGAAAAGCGCAGATCAGCAAAATCTAAAATAACGCGAACACAAAATTATATTTCAAAATTTGATTCTGAATTGAGTATTTCGGAACTAAACGCGCGGAAGCAGCTTCTCAATGACGCATTTAATAAATATAATGAAGCGCAAGATGAGTTAGAAATGATTAATTTAGATGAATTCGAAGGCGATCGCGACGAGATAGAAACGCAATATTGCAAGATTTTGTCTACAATAGATAATTTATTGGCCGGTTGTAGACAAAGTAATGCATGCGCGCAGAATGTGTCTGAGTCAGCTTCAGCTAAAGTTCAGCTCCCTCAAATTCATTTGCCGAATTTTGATGGAGAGTTTTCCAAATGGCCGGAATTTCGAGACATGTTTTCGAGCCTAATTATAGAAAATAAATTATTAACGAATTCTCAAAAGTTGCATTATTTAAAAAACTCACTACAAAGAGAAGCCGCCAATTTAATAAAAAATTTATCAATCACAGACGCGAATTTTCAAATAGCATGGGATACGTTAGTGGGTACCTATGATAATAAATTGATATTAATTAACGCGCAATTGAAAGAAATTCTAAATCAACCACAAAATAGAGATCACAAGTCACTCAGAAATTTTTTATGCAAATCGCGACAGCACATATCCTCTATTAAAAACGAGAGACTCTCAGTAGAGCTCTCCGATCTCATATTTATATTTATTTTAAAGGCAAAGTTAGATATGGATACCCAAATGGCGTGGGGTGCATCTATATCAAAAAATAATCTACCGTCATTAGACGAATTTTTTTCGTTTTTAGAAAAGCGTTGTGCAACTTACGATATGAACCGCGAGCAACGATCAAATATAAACATTCCGGTTCAGAGGATTCATTTCGCTGCACCTATCAAACAGAAATGCCCCTTTTGTAACAAAGAACATTACCTCAATCAATGTGAGGAATTTTTAAAACTACAAGTAAATGATCGCGCTGAATTTGTACGAAAGACGCAATTGTGTTTTAACTGCCTTAAATCCTCGCATGTAATATCACAATGTCATAGTAAACGCAGATGTTCGTTTTGCAAAAGGCGTCATAATTCCGTTCTACATAGGTCTGACGATTCATTAAATATAGCAACTCCCAGTACAAGCACTATGACCATGATTGCAAAAGCGGAACAAAAACAAACCCTCTTGCCCACAGTTCTAGTGCTTGTATCAAACGGTAGAACGACATCTACAGCGCGCGCTCTTCTAGACTCTGGTTCACAGATAAATATTATTTCAAAGTCTCTAGCAGAAAATTTAAAATTAACATATAAAAAAGCAAATATAACGGTCGGCGGGATAGGCGGTATAAACGCCAATGTTTTAGGTTCGGTAACTCTACAAGCAGCATCTAGGATTAGCAATTATACTAAAACATTAGATTGTACCGTTATGCAAAATATCGCAAATAATTTACCGGGAGTACGCGTTGACATATCAAATTGGGATATACCGAAAGCTTGCATACTAGCCGATCCTAATTTCAACTCGCCGGGACAAATAGATTTAATATTAGGTGCAGAAATATTATTTGAAAGTTTAAAAAATGAGCAAATTAAATTGAAAAACAAAATAACATTATTTAACACTAGTTTCGGTTGGTCATTTTGCGGTCCGGTAGAATATAAGACTTTTTTTGCGCACGTAGGGTTAACAACCGAGGAAAATATAACTGACCAATTAAAACAGTTTTGGGAAATAGAGGAATTAAATGAAAGGTGTATCTTATCGCAGGAGGAATTACGAGCAGAAGACATATTTGAACAAAACGTCAGTAGGGATTCAAATGGTAGATTTGAAGTAGCGTTACCATTTAGAAGCGATCCGCGTATTTCTCTTGGGTCCACTTATTCACAAGCGTACAAAAGATTCATGAATTTGGAAAAAAGATTAACTAATAATAAAAAACTCGCGGCAGATTACGACAATTTTATAAGAGAATACATAAGATTAGGCCATGCAACAAAGATTGACAAAATTGAAAATCGTAACTTAGACAAACATAATTATTATTATTTGCCACACCACGCGATAGTTCGTGAAGCTAGTTTAACAACAAAATTAAGAGTAGTTTTTGACGCTTCGGCAAAATCTTCAAACGGTCTATCTTTGAATGACATACTGCTACCGGGACCGCGTTTACAAAAAGATTTGTTTACCATATTAATTAGATTTAGGACACATAGATTTGTATTTACGGCGGACATAGTCAAGATGTTTCGTCAAATTAAAATTAAATCCGAACATCAGGACTACCAGAGAATTTTATGGCGTGAGGCGCCCGGAATGCCTGTAGGATGCTATAAGTTAAATACCGTAACGTATGGCACTAATTGCGCGCCATATTTAGCAATGAAATGCCTTGAAAAGTTAGCTATAGATTATAATGAAATATATCCAAAAGCGTCAAAAATTCTACAGTCAGATTGTTACGTGGACGATATAATCTCCGGTGCAGACACTTTACAAGAAGCAAAATTATTAATAACCGAAATTAATAATCTCCTAGCCGAAGGGGGGTTTGAATTGCATAAGTGGTCAAGCAATAATATAGAATTAATTAATGATAAGAATATAGGTGAAAATATAAATGTAGGGTTTGACAAAGAAAAGATAATTAAAACTTTAGGGGTTATATGGCAACCTACATCTGATAATTTTAAAATTTATAACAACGTTTTAGCTATAGACAATATACAAACCAAACGAAAAACTTTAGCATCTATAGCTAGCATATTCGATCCGTTAGGATTCATTACTCCGGTAGTTATAACTTCAAAACTTATTATGCAGCAATTGTGGAGAGAAAATAAAGATTGGGATGAACCGGTTACGGAAAATTTATTAAAAAGCTGGCAATTATTTTCGAAACAATTAGAGATTTTACAGCAGCTAACAATACCTCGGCAATTGAATCTTTTTAAAACAATAGAAAAACGCTCAATTCACGGTTTCGCGGATGCTTCAATGAAAGCATATGGAGCATGTTTATATTTATGCGTAACCTATCAGGATGGGACATGCTCTTCAAAATTAATATGTTCAAAATCGCGTGTAGCACCGCTGAAACAAATTACCTTACCGCGTCTAGAGTTATGTGCCGCGCTATTGTTAGCTCGCTTATTTAATAAGGTAAGCCATAGTTTAGAATACGTGATAAAAGAAAACGTACTGTGGAGCGATTCCAGTATAACGTTATCATGGCTAAATTCCGAGCCTTGTACGTGGCAAATTTTTGTTGCAAACAGAGTATCGGAAATTCAAAAACTTACATCACACGCCACTTGGAAACATGTTCCTTCCAAAGAGAATCCAGCGGATTTAATAAGTCGCGGAATTACACCGTTAGAATTACAGAATTCAGCTTTATGGTGGAACGGTCCTGATTGGCTCGCAAATTCGAATAATTGGCCAAAAAAGTTTACAATTCCCGATAATATAGAATTGCCAGATAAAAGAAAATTAGTTGTGACACTAGTTGCAACACAGAAAAAGCTCTTTTCATTTAATTTATAATAAATTCTCAAATTTTACAAAAATGATTAGAGTTGTAGCATATTGTTCTAGATTTATTTTTAATATAAGAAAAATAAATAAAAATAATAAAAAATTAGGTCCGCTCGAAATTTATGAATTAAATGAATCAAAATATACGATTATACGGCAATTACAAAAGGAAGTTTATAATAAAGAATTAACTAAGTTAAATATTAATCAAGACTCGTCCAACGCTTTTGAAAAATCATTGCTAAAACTGAATCCGTTTGTAGGTGCGAACGATTTATTGCGAGTGGGCGGGAGACTACGGCGTGCAAATATTCCATACGATCAAATGCACCCGATAATTTTACCAGCAAAGCATCCAATAACAACAATGATTATTAGGCAAGAACATTTGCGTTTACTACATGCAGGAACCCAAACTACTCTCGCTAATATAAGACTTAAATACTGGCCGATAAATGGTAGAAGAGAGGTTAAAAAGGTTATTCATAGTTGCGTCACTTGTTATAAATTCAGAGTAACAACACAAACACAATTGATGTCCGATCTACCACTAAGCAGAATTAATCCAGTAAGACCTTTTTTAAACGTAGGAACCGACTACGCCGGCCCAATTATGCTAAAATCAAGTAGATTGCGCAAGGCTCCCTTAATCAAATCGTACATTGCGCTTTTTATTTGTTTTGTTACCAAGGCGATACATTTAGAGTTAGTAACAAGTTTGTCTACAGATGCATTCATAGCCGCTTTAAGACGTTTTATATCTCGACGAGGTCGCTGCGCCACGATTCATAGTGATAATGGTACAAATTTTGTAGGGGCAAAGCACCATTTACACGAACTTTTTAAATATTTTAAGAATGAACAAGAAAGAAACAAATTAATTGAAGCCGTATCAGTGGAGGGCATCGAATGGAAATTCATTCCAGCTCACGCTCCACACTTTGGCGGTCTTTGGGAAGGGGCTATAAAATTAGTTAAATTGCACATACGCAGAGTAATAGGCAACACAATATTAACATTTGAAGAGTATTACACATTTCTAACCCAAGTAGAAGCTATAGTAAATTCGCGTCCATTGATAGCTGTTTCCGATGACGTTACGGATTGCGGATATTTAAGCCCGGGACACTTTTTAATTAATGATGTGATAGCCTCATTTCCTGAGCCCCAATCAAAATGTAATAATGATATCTTGAAATGTTGGCAAGATGTCAATAACCTAAAACAAATGTTTTGGAATCGCTGGTCTACTGAATACTTGTCTCAACTACAAGGACGTAAAAAATGGTATAAAACCAACCCAAATCTTGAGAATGGAACAATTGTTTTAGTGAAAGAGGACCATATACCACCTCTCCAATGGAATATTGCAAAAGTAGTTGAGACAAAAAAGGGACCAGACGATAAAATACGAGTCGCAATAATTAAAACAGCAAAAGGGTTATATACTAGGCCTATCACAAAATTATGCCCACTTCCATTTAATATGTAAAAATCACTAACGTAATTATAAGATTATTTCAATTTCAAATTTCAAATTATTTAGACATAACATAAGTTTTCAATTTTAATTAATAAGCAATTAGTTGATAAGTTTTATTTCATTTGATCATAGCATTAAGGATTAGAGTTAAATAATAATAAATGATAGTATATTAAATTAAAGTTTCAGAAAACATTTTTAAGTTTGATCATTATATAATTAAGAAGTTTTATATGTTTAATACATTTTAGTTTAAATTTAAATTTTGATCAAATATCTTAAGACCTGACATAAGCCATGGTTGTTGACGGTTGGGGCCCCAGTATGGAGCGAATTGCTGCTCCAATGTTCAAAAAAACTGCAACACCGCACAAGCAGAAAGCTGTTCGCTTCATACAGGGCAATAAAAAATATTTACCCAAATATTAGGTATAATAGTTAGTACAACTTTAAGCGTCACCAAGAAAGCACATAAAAAGTACCCGCTTGACCAGCGAAAGCAGTCATTATTCCTTTAAGTTTGTTATTATAATTAACCGCCCGACTCGCGAAACCAGTCAAAATTAAGCAAAGATAATATTATGAACTATTACTAATAAGTGAAATAAATTAGTGAATTACAAAGTGTGTTTCAATATAAACCCAAATTTACATTTATGGGAAATGTCCCAACTATTAATTATTTTTTGAGTCCGATGAGGATTTAATAGTATATATTCAAATTCAAATGAGGTATATCAACAATTGCTACCTGTAAAAGATGTGCGAAAAGATGTTTGGCATATTGGCCAATTTTTTTTCGGATAAGAAAGAACATTGCAAAAATTCCGGATTTCGGAACATAATGCTTTAAAAATGAAATGTTCAATTATTTTTATACAGTCTGTCACAGACAATTTAAAAATATATTCAAAACAAATGAAATTGGAATTGCTTTCAAGTGTGTTTATACTTTACGGAACTACTTTTATTTAGAAATTGAATGATCTATTTCAGCACTTTCTAAAGTATGAATAAAAGACGCAAATACGGTCTGTCACAAACGAAATTTGAAAGATTTTAGAAATATATTAGAAACAAATGAAATTAGAATTGCTTTCGAGTGTGTTTTGCATACTTTTCGGATTTACTTTCGGTTAAAAGTTGTTCAATATATTTCAGCGTTTTCTAAAGTGTGGTTAATAATTGTTAATACAGTCTGTCAAAAAAAAATATAGATTTTATAAAATTGAATTTGTTTTCGAGTGTTTTTGCATACTTTACGGAACTACTTTCGTTTAAATAAATTCTAACGTATGAATAAAAGACGCAAATATAATTATTTTGATTCTATAATTTACCGACTTTAAAAATGTATTAGAAACAAATGAAATTGGCTTTTAAGTGTTTTTGCACACTCTACAGAACTGCTTTCGTTTAGAAGTTGATTGATCTATTTTAGCACTTCCTAAAGTATTAATAATAACACAGTTGAAAAAAATACGTGCTTGACATTGAACTTGGTATTTCTTTAGAGTCCACGATTTTCTAAGGAGGTATATTGGCTTCTTTTAGTAAACATATTTTCTTTTGTAAGAATTTCCTTTTGCTTTTTAAAATCAATGGAAACGTGCTGAATGAATAAATAATCATTAAAGAGAACGAAGCAATATATGTGCTGTGGTCATTACGGAAATATATGTGATATTTTTCATAAATATAGGAATTTTAGCTTCATAAATTTATATCATAAGAATTAATGTAAGATTTGAACAGAAAATATTTAATTATTAAATTAGGACTAGAATAAAAAATATATCATTATTTGTTTTATTTGCGAGCCATGATAACAATTAATATTATTACAGCTTCCTGTTTAATGTGAAAGAGAGTTTTATCAGGAACATATAACTATTATCGTAAGCAAGAACTTATTGAATAGAAATAAAATATTCCGAATATAAGTTTGAAATAAAACTTTTGAAAAATTTTCAACATCTTTCCTTTAAAAGTTATAGTATTTTTTACAGAAATGAATATAAATATAATTTAAATAAGAATTAATTAACTTCTAACAGACAGAGAACGTTAAAAGCATTCCATTTATGAAACAATTATAAAGTATTTAATTTTTATTACATCTGTTCTATAATTATAAAATAATACGCGTAATTTCCTTCTTTCAGATGCTGCTATTTTATGTGGGCAACTTTAATTAAATTCAAAGTACCTCATTTTGCTTAAATACGACCTAAATAGTAGACAAATTATGATATATTAAAACATGAAATTTCGAATTATAAGTGAGTTATGGTATAAAGCCGAAATTACCAAATTTATAATTTATTGTTTGAAAACAAATTCACGCCGAAAATATCAAATGTATAACTTTTATTGAACGTTCGGTGTTAGGAACTTTTTTCAGTGACATGGAAAAAAGCGTAAAAATTTGTGGAAGTATCTGTTAAGTTCTAACACCAAAAAGATTACCTTATAGATTTTAATAAAATTTTATTTTAAAACCTTGGAACTCTTGGAAGATTGTCACTAGTCCTTGAAATTTTAATAAATCTAATAAGTACATAATAAAGAATAAAAGTTATATATATATATATATATATATATAGTAGCTGAGAAGTTCCAAAAAGGTTCTAATGCTACCTTATTTTTTCACATATTATGTGCATTTAGAAAATCAGCATCATTTTGTGCACATACTTACACATATAAGGATCTAATATTACAAAAAAATATTTTAAAAAAGTATAGAATGGAATAAGATGCATACAGTGTATAATCAAACAATATATAGAAAAATATCAGCAGCATTCCGTTAATATTAAATATTCCACTTTAATAATTATAACAGGGTGTAAATTACAAGCACCAAATTATACATTAAGAGTCGCAACAGAGACAAAGTAAAGTGGCATGTGACTCCACTACACCTCGCTCAGAAATAACTAAATTTATTACGACGTCGGATGCAAATTATTCAAATGATAACAGTCCTTATATATCAGGAGGAGCTGCTACAGGAAATCCTGTCTTTCCAAATAAGAAATTCAAATTATTTTTGAGTGATGGCGGGAAATTAAATTCTGACATAAGAAAACGGCGTAGAAATGTGTCTAGAAATACGCAGCGCCTATGAATATTCATTCAGTAATAATACTCATTTTTCCGAAGCATGAAACATCAACTTGCGATATTATGCATTTTAATATAACTATTGTCGAAGAAAAACTCTACTGGATCAGAACACTTTTATCATCGCTTTGATAGTAGCGAATTACTTTTAATTTTGCTGTCTTCAAGAAAGATAATCACCAACAAATTATTGTATTTTATGTAAGATTGTGACTGCTTGATAAATATAGATTTGCAACAATTATTATTATTTCTCCAAAATTCCTTGCAAATTCCATAAAAAATTGAAGACAAAATGTGGAATAATTCGATAACGTAACTAGCATAATTGTTAAACTTATCGTAATCGAAAACTGTTTAATTTAAATATATTTTTTAAACAATTAATTATAAATCTATTAAATACATTGAGTACCATGTTCGCATGTTCAATAAATGACAAATCTGAAAAAAAATTGTGCCGCTCTTAAACTTATAGAAAATGTATGGAAACCTTCAAAATAATTGTATGTATCAACATTAAATTTGATTTAAATGTGATATTTGAGAAAGAGTCGTTTCATTTAATGCAGTAATCTAATTATTCTTTCAAAATTCTTACATTCAGCGATTTTCATCAAATATATTACAATATCCGGAAGAATTCGATAAAGTAAAATACATAATTGTTAAACTTATATTTTAATCAAAAACTGTTTAATGAGAGGCGACAGCATTCGTAATTTTATTAGTTTATTACTCTATATTTTGCATTTGAATATTTTTACTAAACCAATTATAAATGTAATGAATACTTTTGCTGCGCTCTTAAACTTTCAGAAAATGTATGGACGTCGGATACGGGGATACCTTCGTCGGATACCTTAAAAATATATATATGAATCAACATGTGATTTAAATATGAAAGATTTGTGTCAACAATCTTGCTTAAATATATTGTTCAATAATAATTGACAGGTTTTAAACATGATTTATACTGAATTACTTTAAGATCACTTCTAGACATATTTTGATCGTAGGCTTCATATATCTTTACATTTTTAATTACTAATTAATTAAATGATTGATAATTAAACATATCGTTTATATGCTATATTATCTAATAATATGTGAATTTCCAAAATTAGTTTAAAAGTTTTCAGGAAACCGTGCACGTAGCTTTAAATTTTTAACTACTAAATTAATACCCTGAAATAGGATAGGACTCCAATCCTAGAAAAGATCCAATTTTATCTTAATTAATTATACTGTCTAAACCTAATGAATGACATCACAACACATAACAAATATCAAAGAAACAACTATCGTACTATGATCAGTAAATTTCCCAATTAATTAAAATTTGTCACCTATCCCTTTTCATCCCATAGCCGGGGTAAAATGGTGCAGCCGAAGGGAAAAAAAGATCCAATGTCTTATTTTTATTATTAAAGGAGTTAGACGAAACAATACATATAATATTCAATCAATTCAAAATATAAATTTCATGGGTACATCTTTGACAAAGATAACACTGTATAAAACCATGATTATGGTATTGCGAAAAATTATTCATCAACAGAGTTCGAATAAATATTAATTTAATTTATTTCTTATAAATTGTTTATTTTAACTGAATTTACATTTTTATTGACTACTGTTCATTGTTTACACATTTGCCAGTGTAAAAGTTCTGCTGGACTTTTTTACCCCTCGTGCAGGTAAGCAATTATAGAGGTTTTATAAAAACATTTGTTAAATCAAACTAAAAATTAACGATACATTTCATAAAACAATCAAATAACGTATATTTAAATATTATATTAAGGCCACGTAAACTAAACAACAATGCTCCCAACAAAAAACTAAGAACGAAAGAATTTACTTTTGCTATGGATTTTCATACATTGTTGTTTTTATTTGAGATAGTAGTTTCCTAAGAATCAAGATGATGTTTCCCTCTACTTTTAAATATTGCTGTTATAAAAATCTTAATTTTTCTGATTTTTGAGATAACGGTGGTAGTCCTTTTCACCCGCGAACCTTTAAGCCCCGCTTGTTACATTATTGTTTGGTAAAAGCAGCAACAATATTATTTCTGTAATAATTAATTATACAAAAATATGAGGGTTAAAGGTAATAATAATAACAACGCCTATCACTACACTAATATTGAACACAATACTATTCAAGAAATCAAATAAAGATGAGTAAGAAGTCTTCAGTATTCAATTATCTTCAAACATATTTATTATTGTGTTTTCGTAGAGAATCCCACAGTTTATATAGAATAGTACATATATAGTTCATCTTCCGCCATATTTTGATTTCATACTTGGGAATACTTGAGAATACTTTATAATATGTAAACTTCGCAATTTTGACAAATATGTTTTGTTCGAGAACGTCGTGAAAATGTCTGCAAAGTTGTAAGATCCGACGCAGCATTAATAATGCTTATTTTTCACAAAGCTTGTTGACAGTTTAATGATATTATAGAACTTTCTCAAGAGATAATTAAAATAGTTATGTAAAATTATAAAAACAAGATTGTTTTATAATCACAATACTGGTAACTGCCATGTTGACATAATATAAAACGATGGTAATATGCAATATCACTGGAATAAACTAGATATAACTTTGATGAAAGATCGACCCTTTTCGGTCAAATGCTATGGGTGGATCCGTAATATAATATAAGTTTTCGAGATGCATCTATTATTGAGTCCATTGATTATTATTATCAAATTTATACTAAAAAACTTAGAAAAATATTATTTACTATTATTTACCTGATCGAGCATTGCTGTGTTATATCTATAAATAAAAATCCAAACAAAAATGCGATTTTCAGACCAAGTTATTAAGAAGGAGAATATCGTACGTAATAAGTATCTTTCGTGATTAATTGTTGAGCTGTATTAGTTGCATATTAATTAAAATATCCAGTTCAGTATCGCAATATAGAAGCTTATAAGCATAACAGTATTTTTTAAACTTTCAGTAAATGTGCTGTGAAAACCAAACAACATAAATCATAAGACATGCGAGATATTTCCTTTTATTGCCTAACTATAGCAATATGTTATTTGCTATATTTTCTAAAAAAATCATCTATTCCCTTTCATCCATTTTGCCGTAAATCGTCGTTTTCTCAGAAACGGCTGGATCGATTTCAAAAATTTAAAAGCCATTTGATGTATCTCAATGAGGACTAGTGTATCTCAGTTTTGTGCGACGATTAGTTGAGCCGTTTCTTTGTAAATCGCAGAAAAGTGAAAAAATTTTCGTCTACGTTTTAGCCCGCAATTCTGAATCGATTTTGAAAATTCAAAAACCGTTCGAAAATTATTTTTTGAGAATCGCCCTGATTAGTTTTTGGTGAAGATCGACCGGGCCGTTTTCTTATAATAAAGCGTTAAAAATAATTTCGACGATTTTCATGAATTTTTTTTGGCGATAGATACCACAGTCTTATAGATCCTACTAAAATATTACGGCCCTCTGACAACTCGTTTAAACGAACTTTAAAAATTCGTCAAAATTGGCAAAAATTAGTGTCGTTTTTTTGCCATTTGTCAAAATTAGACGTTTTCTCAAAAACGCCTGAACCGATTTCAGAAATTTAAAAGCCATTTGATGTATCCCAATGGGGAGCATCGTTTGTCAGCTTGGTTCGACGATCTGCCGAGCTGTTTCTTTGTAATTTGAAAAAAAGTGTTAACCTTTCGTCTACATTTAAGCTCATACTACCGAATCAATTTTAAAATATTTAAAATATCAAAAACTGTTCGAAAGATATTAGTTGGGAATGATACTGATTAGTTTTAGGTGAAAATCTACCGAGCCGTTTTCTTGTAATTAACTGTTGAAAAAAAATTTAAGTCGATTTTTATGGAACTTTTTTGGTGATATATATCATTGTCTTATAGAACTTACTGAAATATTACGGCCTTACGACAAGTTGTTTAATTTTTAAAATTCATCTAAGTTTCAAAATATGAGAAGTTTTTTCGACGTTGGTTAAAATTAAAGTTAGAAGCTTTACTTAGTATAACAATAGAGTACTTAGTCTTAACGAACATACTAAATCATTAAAGTCCTACAGAAACTGGTTCAATTATAAAAATTATTCAATTATGTGTAATAAATCCACTCGGAATACTTTTAATCACTCATAAATTAATTTATTTTTTATTGATTAAGTCGATTATTTACACATATCTGGAAGTTTATGTAACTTGCCTCAAGGAAAATTACCAATACCAACTAGTTATATATTTTAATTCAAAGATTTGTTCGTCTATTTAATATCAATGTATTTTCATGAATAAGTAATATATTTTCCAATGTTTTTAAAAGTATGTTAATAATTAAAAAACAAATTTAGATAAACTCTAAAAAAACTACACCAATAGTCAAGAGTTAGAGTTATTCGCTAAATATTTCAATTGAAAATAATCTCTATTATTTAGCCATATGTTTGTTTCAGGTTCACATATGTTGTATTATATAAGACAAGAGATTACCCCAGCTATCTTCGAAATGGTAGACATAAAATTTCGCATATAGACGGAGAACACGCAGTGCTAAAACAATATTACGTATAATCGCGATTTAATATTCTGCAGATATCATGCAGTAAAGCTCATGAGGGTTATTAGGAGAGCTGAAACATTTCGATTCCGATTCGTACATTAGGATATTTGGAATTGGCCAGAGAACCTAGGACAAACAAGTTAAGAAATTAATAATATTGTTCTGGAAAATTACATATTTTTAGTTGCGAAATTTATAGTCCGAGCTTACTATTTTATCTTGCTCTCTTGGCTTAAAATGAGGAAAAATGAATAGAAAAGTAAAGGGCCGTCCATTAATCACGTGAGCAAGTTTTTAAGGATTTTTGAACCCCCCCTCCCTTCTTGGTGATACATGGCGATATTCAAAATTACCCACGCTTCCACACCAAACAGCACGTGTATTTTTAGTTACGTGAAAAAACTGTTAATTTTTGAATTTTTTTTTGAAAAATGTTTGAATTTAAAAAAAAAAATCAGTTTAAAAATAAATACACGTGATATCTTACTAGACCCCTTCCTCCCCCACGTGATGTTTTGTGAAAAACCTCACGTGATTAATGGACGTCTCCTAAATGAGAATCATGATGCAGTTTAATTGTGTTAATTAATAGTAATAATTTAATAATATGATGCATGGATATTTTTTATTGGATAGATTATAATCGAAGGATTATAATTTGTTTCAGAAAAAACTTCCAATAAAATGTGTTAGATTAGATTTATATAATAACTAGATCCAACTGCAAATATTAGGAAAAAAAAATCCCACATAGAAATAGATTTCTATCACTACAAAAAATTGATATAAAAATATTTGGTATCAATAACAATTTTTCAATTTTAGAATAATTTTATGAAAAATTATAAAAATTTACTTTTAAGAATTTTTGAATTTTGATAAAAACTAGCAAAAAATATCATGCAAAATGCATCTCAGAATAAATTGCTACATATTTAAATTTTTAATTAAGCAGTCTTTTATGAACATTTAAGTAGATTTCCAAGCTATTTCAAATCATTCCGAAACTGACAGGAAAAAGATCTTAAGAATAAAAATTATTTGAAAATACTTATCAAGCCCTTTTTATTTTAGAAAAAAAAATGTTTCAAATCCAAAGGTCTTATTTGAATGAATATTGATTGAGATACACTGAACTAATAACTACATATTGTAAACTAAACTTTGAAACAAATATCATATAATAATTTCCAAAATTTTGTTCCTTACGATTTAACAGTACCCATATATTATGATTAAATACGATCATATTTACAACAAGATACAAAATGAATGTAGATTATTCCAAAATCATCGTCATACAAGGTTTGTATTCAGTGAATTCAATCTCGACTCTATGGTAGTAAAGTAATGCATAAAATATAATTTAAACTCTTAGCATATATGTTAACAGTGCTCAAAAGCTCATGAATAAATTATTAGCAATTACTTTACAAAATACGTGATTTTTGTTTTTCCTATTATACTATAGTAAAAAAATAACATACGAATATTTGTAATAGAATTCATAGATTTCGTGTTTTTTATTTAATCATAAAGATGGCTTAACGTAAGTACTATTTATAAATGAGAATGATAACTTTAAATTTAATTATGATAAAATATCTCAACAGATCTTGATATAAAATTGATAAGAATATCCTGCAAAAGATTTTTAAAACTTCGTGTAAATTGTCTGGATATATTTTAAGAAATTATAGAGATTCAGGAAACGACAGATAGTTTTTTTGAATGTTTAAAAAGATCTTAGAATTCCCATTTCATGCCTAATCATAAATTTGGCTTCATGTGTAATTTAAAAGTATGTATCGTTCCTATATTTAGCAAAATTATAAAAAAATTACTACCAAAAGAAGTATAAAAAAATTGTATTTCAGAAACATAAAGTATAATAATGGTGGTTTCAAAAAATGCATAAAATTTATTTTAAAATGTCTTGTGTCATCAGATCTCAGACTAATGTAATCTATGAATTAGAATATAATATTCACAATGCAATTTTCTGGCTCTTTGCACTCAGTTTCAATACTTTTAGTGCAATAAATTATAGAGTCTGAGTACGCATCCTTCGTAATAATGGTCATGAAAGTTTGTCAAAGAATATAGAACAATGTAATAATATTTAATTGCAAATATTGAATATATTGAATTAAATAGTTTATCCTATCATTCGTAACATGGCATTAGAAACTCTCTCGTGCAAATATTATCATGTAAGAAATTACATTACATTATATCTCATCGACTTGCTTTCCTCAAACTTCGCTAGAAGACTCAATAGAACAAACCCTTCAGATTTATCAAATTAATATGTAATGCAGATTTATTATTACATTTTTGTATCCATATCTCAACTATTTTCAAACTCAAAATAACTACCACTTGATTGTAGCATTTTTAAATCTTACATCTACACATTTGTCACCCAATTGTAATTAGTACCACTTGATTGTAGCATTTTTAAATCTTACATCTACACATTTGTCACCCAATTGTAATTAGTACCACTTGATTGTAGCATTTTTAAATCTTACACCTACACATTTGTCCTACTAGGCGAACTGTAATTAGTATATGAAAATAAAATAAAACACAAGATAACTGCATTTGCCAGAAACTAATCATCACATCTCCCTATCAATAGGAATCGAATATTTTTTGAACCATTCAAGTCGGTTTATCCGTGCGCCCGAAAACGTAGACGAAATAATCCGGACACACAAAACACACACAAACACATCCATTGTTTTTGAGGTATGCGAAAATGTTCAGAAACCTTCAAAGCATAAAGAAATGCAAAAATTTTCACTTTCGATTTTTACTATAACTTACTCTACGGGAAGTTAAAAAACTAATAAACTACACAAAGTCCTACAAAAAACAATTTTTCTCTGTCACAAATGAGACGGAAATTGATTATCTGAATAGGCTGACTGAACATTTTAATCGTCAAGCAAGAAAGCTCTTAGATCAGATTCATAACACAAGAATCAAAAACAATCACAGTTACCATTTTTAGGTAAATATCCCTTTATTCTTTTTGCCGTCATCACTATAAAGTCCGGCATCATCGGACGCGGATTTTAGTTTTTTTTAACGACGCAGCAGTTTCTATGAAAACATTGAGAATATGTCAAATTTTGGCTGACTGGACGCAGCCTTTTCTCAGAAAACATTGACAAAATGTGAAATTTTAGCCGACCTTAATACTCACTTCTTCCAAGCTTATTGTCAAATGATTGAGTACCTACAAGTTGAAACTATTAGAAAATATAAGATTAGCAAATTGGACTTTCCTACTTAATGGTTTTAATATATCACAAATTCTTGCATAGAAAAGAGTCACTTGTGTTAAACTGATCCATTTTTTTCGTGAAAAATTTGGCAAGAGAGATAAAAAAAAATGAAGTGCGTGAAAAATGTTAAGTAATTAATACTACGAGACAGGCGGACTACGAAAGAAAAGATGAAAGCCGAGAGAACCCGTTAAATCCCTAAAAGTAGTCTTCCAGCCATCGCGGCAACTCTTGCCATGGGATCTCGGACGAAATCAATTCATGTCATTATAACGTAATATCAGCAATGCGGTTTTCCATTAGTATACAGTTTAATAACTTTTAGTCTAACACCCCTCGCTCATTAGAATGTTAAACATGAGGGCGGTAAACATGCACTAAAATGCAGCTGCAAAGCAATTATTATGTTGCTCTATGAGAATGTGAGAACGAAACGCTACTGAATTAACTGCTATGTTCGCAATTAAAATAGTTAGCAGTTAATAGCGTTAGTTGCACAATGCACATAACTTTTCCAACATATTGCTAAAAGTATGGGATTTGTTCTATTCGGGCTTCCGAGCCGACTCGCTGGTCGCGGGTAATTATTTATTTTTCTTTGTTAGATTTGAATTTCCATGCATGCGCGATGCACGTCAGTTGCTACGTTGCCTTACATAGCAGTATATTAAATTATGAAATCATTTGTCTGGAAATTTTATATATAAATTTAAATCATCAACATATTAGCTGGAATGTAGGGATTCCATATAGAATGTATACAAATGAATCAAGATATAAATGTAAAATAATTTTACGGTGTAATATTTAACTATATGAGTTTTACGAAGAGTAAAAAATCGAAGTCAAAAACATATATATTTCAATAAATATAAACATGTACATAACATTTTTTTACCACGGACATTTACCCGTAGGTATAGTATCCATGGTTGTATATGATTTTGTAAACAATAATAAATTCTGAATGTATATAAAAATTAGATCATAATTGTGTGACAAAAAAGAGAAAAGGAAAATTTTCTTCCCAAAAAATCACATAGCAATATTCATAATAATAGATAATTACACAAAAAAAAGAAAAACAAAACAAAAGATTTATTCGCTTTGAAGGAAAATCTGTGTCGAGCCAAGTATTATTTGCTGCTAGAGATCGATCAGGCAATAGTTTGGCATGGCGTATTTGCCATACCAAACAATTTCTGGTGTATATTGGCCTAGGGCTTGGATGTTATTATATGGGAAATCCCTACATTTCTGGTAAAAATTTCCAGTGAGCTTCTTTATTTGTTCGAGTAACGTCGGTACGTCAGTCTATTTATGTATATATTTTGTAGAGTATTAGTGTCTCGTCAGTGGGTTTCTTGATTTGTTGAGTGCTAGTCGTTAAGCTTTGTTTTGTACTGTATGTAGACTCCCTCGCCTAGTCGGCGACGTACACCAATACCGGTCTTATTAATGTCAAATATAGTGTCCGCTTGTTCTTCACGCTCAGCGAGCTGTTGTGGTTCAAAAGAGATCTAACTACATTCATCATTCCGTAAAGCCTATTCGATTTTCATGTTGGTAAGTTTTGTGACGCTGAGTCTGTAATCCAATGTCACACCAAGGTATTTAACATCCTTGGACCATTCAACTTCGTTGCCTATTACTTTTAACTTGTCTAAGTCAGCCAGTGTAGGAAAGTTACACGAAGATTCTTTATGAATGTATAATTACTGTTAATTGCTGATATCAAAAAAGTGTGCGCTAAAACTCAATAAAAGCTTCAATTTGCAATGTTTAGTGTTTGGCAAAGATAGATCCAGTCGTTTTGGATATACGGAGCTAAATGTGCAAAAAATAGCAGCTTTTCAAAGGACGAAGCATCTGAAATAAAGTCATTTAAAAAACTTTTTGCTTGGCAAAACGATTGTTTTTTGTAAAAATAAAAACAAAATGTTTAATCTTCAAAAAAATTTTTTTTGGATATCGAAAATAATTTGGATTTTAATTTTAAATCTAGCGAAAAGTCTAATGCTCGCTTATCAGGTTATTGGTAACATTTTTCTTACTCATTTTCCGTGTTAATTACTATAAATCTCGACTAGATTCAACATAGATTTATAATAATTCATGTGAACAAAAATCCAAAAATTGTAAGGCAAAGCATTTTTCAAGATGTATTTTTTCTTACAAAGTTTCTATCTCATTTTCTTATCGTGCTACTTCTATAAAAACTAATAAAAATGCAAAATTCATATAATTTGAGAAAAAATTATTTATTATGAACTTTAGTTTCATATAAAAATGTTCAATGTCTATGCTCGCATAAATTTCTTCAGGCCAAACTATCTATATCTAACTTACCTAACTACATCACCCGACATCATACAATTTTTATGTGCTGCTTACCTCAGAGAAAAGTTACGATATAGATTTTCTGAACGTATAAACTTCCACAAAAATACGGCAATAAAAGACTTCAGAATAATCTCGTGTATCTATATCGTGTACCACTATAAACAGGTAATTTTAAAATTCCGGGCTAACTTGTGCATACTGTATAGAATTTTGTGAGATTGCTTACATGCAACTTAATACGAGTCGTATGAATGGGATGTAATAGAAAGCGCCGTTTATCTCTTGATGTTGGTTCAACTACTCAACAACATGCAGAATATGATATCATATATCATCCAACTACAGTGAAAAATATACGCACTTTTCTCGTGTTACGAAGATTTATGTCGAGAGCTGAACGAAATACGATGTGGAAATTTCCTACAGCCTATAAGTGGAGCAATTAACTTGAGCTTTTAAAGTTTTTTCATCGTCACACTTTCGAATATCATTTTATAAGTAGGGAAGATGGGTTACGGTTGAGCCATTTTTTCATCATCAAAATTTTTGTTAATTTTCCTGTTAGCTCATAAAAAAATAAATTGAATGAAAATTTGACGACTTATCTACGAGAAAATACTGCCCTTAAATAGAATGAATTGGTTATAATATCAAATCTTACAGGAAATAGACGAGTGTAACAACCATCCACACCCCAGGAGCAGTTGGGAGAGAAAAAAAAAAACAGGTTAAAATTAACTAGACTGATAATTATAAATTTAGTATTAGTAATTGTTTTTAGTTTAGTAGTGGTAACTGTTGATTTATAAAGATAACATGAAATATATATGAAGACTGTTGCATCCAATTAAATTTATTACTAAAATGTTATATTCACATTTTTGTCAATAATTTTGTTTATAACGAGTCAGCAAGCTTTTATGATCGAATAAGAAGAAAAGGATTGTGTTGTGTTCATTTTTTTTTCTTTTACGATTTTGTTAAACGCTCTAAAATACTTGAAATGCTTATATAAGTATTACATTCCAATATGGCAGAAAACATGTGGACACCAAGTCTGGCTCTGAACTAAGATATCGTAAAAGCTATGAAGAAAATTGGTTTTGAAAATCGTCGAATTCGCAAAGAAAATTGCACAGGATGTGTGAATATAAGTCAGCTACTATCAAGCAATTTGTTCGGATGTTTGAGCATAAGTCATATGTCAGCAATGTTTATTCCAAAAGTTGATAATACGAAGCCCAGGCACCATATGTATTTTTTGTTTATTTGTAACACAATTTACAATACTAGTTTACGGCATCGTGCCTTGAAACAAATTTCTGGAACTTCCCGTAAGAAAATATTCTTATTTACGATACGATGACGTTTATATAAGATGGTTACATTAAAAGATAAATGAACAGAACTTAATCAAGCGTTGTTAGAAGGAACGACCTTATCTCACATTTCTAAGAATTAAATAAACTGAATTGCAAAGTTAAAATGATTTATATTTATTTGGAGAACACAAACACAAAAAGAGCTTTAGAATTTTCGCTAGGTTTAAAATTGGGTATGGGTAAGAAAAATGTTATCAATAACCTGAGCAAAAATCTATCGTTTTTGTTGTTTCTGTAATGTATCTAGAAACGTATCAAATTGATATACCAAGGTGCAAATGTGAATTACTATAGATATCAGGAGAAATCATACGATTTTCAATCAAACATAGATAAATCCAAAATATCAAATTTCAGCGCAAAATTTAGAAGATAGTTTTTGAATAGAAAATTTCGATAATAAATGCGTCGTTTTTTTATATTTCATTAAGTAGTTATATAATGTCTGATATAAAAGTTTTGAATAAAACGAATTTGAATTAGATATTTCATTATTTAGCAATAAATAGAAAATTTGGGAATTTTCAGTTAGATAGGGTCAAACTAGATGAAATTTACTACATTTCCATGGAAATAGTTATGCATTCCGATATAAAAGTTTTGAATAAAACGACTTTGAATTTGATATTTCAATGAATAGAAAATTTGTAACTTTGCCAACATCTTCCATTTATAAAAAAAATTCCAATATATAATTTTCTTATTATCCTCTATAGTTAAAGAAAAACTAAACTAAAGTCTTATTCTTTGATCATGATTTTTGGTAAAATTATTACATTTTTTTTATAAAAATCTGTAACTAATGATAATAAAAATTCGAAACAAAGCTTCTTCTCAATTCAATACACTTTATATTTCTCATTGGGTGATGAGAAAAAAAAGTGTGCTTTTTATGATAAATATATATAGTGTAGGGTTGTGAATAAAGCTCCAATTTGGCTTTCAGAAATTACGCTATATGTAATAACTAATATAATGTAATACTATCTGCAAATGAACTACATCATAAAACATAAAACGTATCAAATAAACAATTATGAAACTATGTTCAATAAAATTTCCAGTTAATTCCTGATCATAGAAATATACTTCTAACCTATTTTTTTAAATTTGCCATAGCCATATGATTCGCCATTTTATCATAATTTTAATTTTGAAAAAATCTTACAAAATAATACCTAGATTATTCAATCACTGTGAAATAAATATTTCATGGGCACATTTTTCATGAAAATCACACCTTATATACCCTTGATCTAGTATTTGGTCAGAAATATATATCAGCAAAGCTGGAATAACTAATAATATCTCACAATAGGTAAATTAAATGTATAGTCATTCCAGATCTGCAGATCAATATTTATACGAAATATCAGATCAAGGTTTTTTACAGTGTTAGAAATATACTTCTATAAATATACTTATAACTCTATAAAAAAATATGCCCATAAAATTTATATTTTACATTGGTTGAATAATGTAAAAATGACAAAGTAACAAATTTCTGTAAAACAGCAAAAAACACATTTCTACAATGATGAATAAGCTGGAAGTTTTACTGAACATAGTCTTTTGAATACTATTAATATCTTTTGTTAGAAATAAATAAACTTGAACACAATTAATATTTCAGATTAAACATTGATGCTTATTTATTTTTTTTATGAAGAATCTAATCTAAAGAAGACCTACTTTTCGTAGATTTGCACTATAGCTAAGTACAGATAATTCTATAAAATACAACTGCGCAAACAGTCTCAATAAACACATAGTTCTGCAAGCCTTTCTACAGTTTTAATTGCATACTCGATCTGATAAACAAAATTTAATGAATACTAAAGTAAATTAGTTTACGTACATACCGTTGTGTTTACTGTTTTTAACAGAACGTATTTTTCGAACCCGTTGTCATTGAAACAGAGGTAGAGAATAAATCTCGTCAATGTTTTCACCTGGGAAAGCGATTTTCACCAGTCGGGAAAACAACATTCGCATAAAGTAGGTCATTCTGCCTATGGTCGTGCAAAATAAACATATCATATAGATTTAGGAGTCATCTTATAGAGCGGAAATCGTAAAGCAATCATAGTTGGGAAACACTCGTACAACATTTTGTTACTGATTGCAATAAAAGTTTGAAAGTTTATTAATATATAAACTTTTTTAATCTAACGTTTGTACTTTTTTACATTCTTATTAAACCTACATCTGTTTGTCTTTAAAATTTTCATTCATTCTATTCATTTAACATTTTTCTACACCTATTTTTTTTACGAAACTATTTCAACAATTTACTATTTGCTGATTTTGCAAAATTGGTATAGACGTTTAGGAGATTGTGTATATATATCATAGATTATTTGATTATATTATAGAAAAAACTTACCAAACCTAATAGAGAACTGCTTGAAGCACCAGCCTAGAACAAAAATATAGAAAAATGAGTAAGAGTAAGGGTACATATAATCTACATATATATAAAAATAAGTCGAAATTTCTTCCTGACGAAGGAACTTCAAAACGCACGAACCGATTTCAACAATTTTGCATTCGTTGGAAAGGTTTATAGCTAAGAAAATTAGGGTGCATGCAATACGTGCCTTAATGCAAATTGCTGGAACTTCACGCACCGTAATTAAAAATTCGAGTAATGACATTAGTGAGAATTATCAAAATTATGCTTGGTTAAGTGAATGAGCAATTTTTGCCGCAAAGAATAATGATGTATACGCACTGAATTTCACCATTCAATCAAAAATTGCTGGCGATTTGGTGACATACCAATGATTCCGAATAGACTTCAAACGATTGCAAATTCCAGTTCGCCTTGCGATCGCAATAACAAATCGCAAGGCCAATCGCTTAGTATTTGCGGGATAAATTTCAAATAGGTTATTTATAAAATCATTGTTTTTCACATGGGCAGTTATACGTTGCCTGTTCACGAGTTGGAAAACCATCCGATTTGTTTGTGTTAACGCCAGACCAAAAAACAAAAAATGTGGTTTAGCAAAGAGCACTTCAATGAAACGGATAATTTGCGAATTCACTTTCATTTACTTAGAGAAGTTCAACTAAAAATACTTCATTTTTGTAATTGAAATAAATTCATTACTGTTGTGTAATAAAATCAATCTTTTCCTTTTCAAATATAAAAGAAACAAAAAATTTCTTCATCTTTCCCACGAAACTATCTGGAGGTGAAACGGAGTTCGTCGGGTTTGCTAGTATTATATAATTCTATTAAATATGTAAAAACAAAGATTAAAATAGGTATGTTTAAGAAACATACAACTATTTATATGCTTTTGATGAGTCAAAAAATTGATTGCTATGTCTTTGAAAATCATGCAAGATCATATTATTAGAAAATGTTGATTTTTTCTATAAGCATATCTAATTATAAACATACTCGATTATTATCTTCTTGCGAAATCAGTAATTTCTCACAATTTGATTTTTTTTTGATAAATATAAAATATACGAAATTTTTTGAATATATTGAAAAATTAAAAAAATAGTTATCGTATTAAAATCTAATAATGTTTTTTTCTTCATATATTGTTAACAATCTTTGCATACATCAATAGATCCTAGATTAAATAAATTTTTAAAAAAATGACATATATTTAAATAATAAATAAAAGGTCTCCGGTAATAATAATATGTTTATTTTATACTTATTTTTATTATTTTTTTCTAATGAATAAATTAATTTAAATTATATAGTTTTAGATCAGTACTGTGATTATAATCGGTGTCCAAGATATTTGATTCATATATAATATTTATCAAAAATAAATTCGAAAAGTACATAATTAAAAAAATAATTACAAACTCATGATTCTGCATTCGATTCGATTCGATTTAATTTCCACTGAAACATAGACTATGAATTATATGTGTCAATTTATTATTGATTTTGCTCATCATCATTTGAATATCGTTCCACCAATCTCATTCCAATTCATTGAACTTTAAAGGCGATTTAAGCACGAATACCCCGGATTATAGAAAGTAAATAGTAAATGTACAGCCGTAAAGGGTAGATTATTCCGCTGTTTCAAAGCGAAAGCGGAATTTCGAACAATTTGTACTATGTCCTGGATTATGATTGGAGATTGAATTGCCTATATTTTTAGATGCAAGTTTGAACTTTAGTTTACTCGAATTTAAATCGATTTATTAGTTTTTGTAAATGAGTCCACTAACATTTTTAAATTTTTAGAAAATAGCCTAGTCTTTGTGTAATTAGAGTTGAAAAAACCGCAAAAATTCGAAAACAATAGCAATTAGAAAAACAGAAGCCGATTCTCCCGTGAAATAGACCAATTTAACGAAGGGGCTATGTTACGTTTGCACCCAAATCGCTGATGATAAACCTACCTTTATATTAAAAAATTTTTTGATAAATACATTAACAATGTTTCTTTATATCATGTGAATAATAACTCTACAAAGTACAAATCAATATTGAAACAGCAGTTATAAACATGAATAATAAAAATGCATATATTTAAATTTTACGATTAACTAAGAAATTAATTCTAAAATCCAGTAGCCACAGTCGTCGGTCAACCAGTGTATAATTATTCATTGAAAATAAATTGAATTATTTTACTGCTCAGACCGTAGTTTCATGAATAATAGTATTCACGATTGAAATTGCGTGCAAAATGTGATTATTCAGGGGAACAAGCGTAGACTGTAAGGTAACAATACTGCAAACACGGCAGGTGCATACAGAATGCTAATAGAGCACTGCGGAATTAACTATTCCGACGTTTCACGCATATTTTTAACTTCCCGTAGGGTAAGTTATTGTAATGGGCCGAAAATCGGAATTGAAAATTTTTACATTTCTCGACGTTTTGAAGGTTTCTGAACGTTTTGGCATACTTCAGAAAAAATTGATGTGTGTGTGTGTGTGTGTGTGTGTGTGTATGTGTGTGTGTGTGTGTATGTATGTGTAGATACAAATTTCCAGTCACGTTTTAGGGCGCACGGATCAACCGATTTGAATGGTTCAAAAAACTTTCGATTTCTATTGATAGGGAAAAGAGCTGATTAGTTTTTGGCAAAGGCAGGTCCAGCCGTTTCGGAGATACGGAACAAAGAGTGCGGAAAATAGAAATCGAATTTTTGAGAGAACGGAGTATCCGATTGGAATGATCTAAAAAACATTCAATTAGTAATGATTGGGAGAAGTGTTTATTCGTTTTTGGCAAAGGCAGGCCCAGCCATTTCGAAGATACGGAGCTAAATATGTAAAAAATGGCAGTTTTTGAGAGAACTAAGCGTCCGATTTCAATGATTCAAAAAACTTTCTGCTTGTCTTAACAAAATAATTGATTTTGGAAAAAAAATGTTTGTTCCATTTTTTTTCTTTTTTTTTTTTAGTTTTTTGTTGAAACAAATAATTTCAACTTTGCAATTCAGTTTATATAATTCTTATAAATATTAGACAATGTTACAATATTTATAATAATCTATTTGAAAACATTCAGTATTCCTCGAACATTTCGTTACGGTACGGGAAGTTCCAGCAATTTGCCTTAAGGCACGATGCCACCCACCCCACTAGTTACTTCAGACTTTACTTTATGGACACATTTTCTATACACTATTATTTACATATTGCTGAAGATTATCAGCAGTTGATATCACGTTTCACTTTTCTGTAATTGGTAATTTTTGTTTTTATAATTTTCAACTTAATATAAAATGAAAGCAAATAAAAATAATGATAAAATTAATAAGTAACATAAGTAAAATTTCTGAATAATAAAAATAATACTAGAGAAACAATAAAGTAGAATAAAAACAATAAGTGAAATATAATAATAAATATAACAAAATAACAATATTAGAAGTAATAACATAATAATAATAATAATAATAATAATAATAATTATAATAACAATAACAATAATAAAACTGTATTAGTATTATTTACACAAGTGTTATGAAGAAATATAACCCTAGGTGTAAGTTGCATTCAATAAATATTAGAATTGATTATGATATACCTGTCGAACAGTCTAATTGATTACCTGTCGTCTAAGTGACTACTTTCCTGAGTGTTTATCAGTGTACTTTTGTATCTGTCTACCTATCAACCCGTTTACTTTTCTAATTGCATATTTTCTGCCTTTCTACCTGTTTATTGGTCTACCTATAAATTTTTGTACCAGTCCACATGTTTATCTGTCAACCTGTCATACGTTTATTTTTCTATTCGTCTGACTACTTGTCCACCTGCATACATGTACACTTCTCTACGTGTACAGAACTTTATTTTTGCAAGAGTACCCTCCAGTTTCTTCGGTCGAAAATGCTTTTAATAAACTCATGCATGAGATTGTTCTTCAATAATTTAATAATATTTCGAATTTTGCTTTTATTTAGATTTGGTTGCAAATATATGAAAAATGTATAATTTACAATTGAACATAAATTTGCACCGAAGCATTTCCAATGTGAGCTCAAAACTTTTTATATTTTGCGACATTGAAATTAATACTAATCTTCTTATATATAAAAATGAATCGCAAAATTTGTTGGTAAGCGCATAACTCAACAACGCCTGGACCAATTTGACCAATTCGTTTTCTAAAATGTTCGCTGAAGTCCAAGGATGGTTCTTACGAGGTACAAAAATCGAATAATTGCCGGGAAATCTATAAAAACAGCCCTTTAGTTTTCTCACACAAACGTTTTCTAACTAAAACGTAGAGTCAATTTGAGCTTTATTGCTATTAAAGTTCATATTAAATTACAAGCACTCACTATATACTTCTTCTAAACGATTATTCGGTTTTTGATAAATCTTTCTGAAGTTTAAGGAAATTTTCTAGGATGGGCAATATTGTAGAAATAAATGGAAAAAAATTGCAAAAAACGACATGTCATTGTTTGCATTGAAAATAAATGAAAACTATCATCTGCCAAAAATTTCAATTTACTTATGAACCTAAACAATATTAGAATAGGTATAATAAATTTATGATTATGAATAAGAAAAATGAAATGTCTACATTATTATTGCCGAAAAGTAGCTGAGATGTGCCAGAAATTAAAATAATATAAGATACAGTATATGTATGGCAGATTGAATTATACACATATGAATATGACAAATTAATTCACTTAAAATATGAATGTAAGTATTAATAATCCTACCTTTGATGCGATGTGTGCAAAAAATACGAGCGCACGCCTTAGGGGGCGCCAACACAAGATTCGGATATTAAATTTTCAATAGTTTTTTTTTCAATATATATTTTCTTTGCATCTTTTACTAATCTTTCCACAATATTTTTAAAATTCATAAAAAATTTACTTCATAACAACAAATGGGAAAGTAGAGATGAATACATACAATTCAGCCCTCACGATATCGATGAGGAGAAGTTTAAGATACAATTATAGATATCTTAAATATTTGAAAATTAAATTAATTTAATCTAATATAAAGTACCAGTGTTATTTTATGGTTATGGTTATGCTATACCGTTTAAAAGACATCAATTTCCAATATAGTGTGGGAATTGAGTCTCATCATTTTATTTAAAGCAATTCTACATTTAACAACGCTCATATTATAAATGTATATGCATTTTGGCGTGAAGAGTAATTTAAAAAACAATAAGTATTATTTTTAGTAAAACGGTAAATATTAGTATATTATATTAAAAAATGTAGACATGAGTACAGGACAACGTCTGTCGGGTCATCTAGTGTCATATAATAACCTTGTATTCGGCGTTGCATATATAGTGATTTTCAAACTACTTATAAAATGTTTAGTTTTTTGCGTGATTTTGTTAGATAATAAAAGTGCTGCTATAAAATGGTATTGAACTAATAAGTCTTCCTTAGAGTCCTGGTTTAACTATATGATGGCGGAACTAATGCAAATCAAAATGTACAAGACGTTGCCACAATTGTAGTCGGAGCTACATCTCAATCTGACATTTGGTCAGCCAGCTAAGTTATAGAAACAGTCAGTCTAGCAATTCTAGTAATTACGAACTAAACAGATGAAATAGTTGAAGGGTTGGTCGTAAAAGTTTTATCAAGTATGAAGAGTTAAAAATGTAACAAATTAGAATATTATCACTGAACGGGTAACTTATCTTTTTTTACAATTACAAGTTAATTATAATTTAACAGAAAGACCATATATAATTATAATCCAAAATATTTGTTGTGAAATTAAACTTAAATTGAATCAGAACGATTACAAACATTAGAGTAGCATTAAGTCATATAATTAAAACTAACCACTTTTAAAAAAAAATCAAAAATATAACAATTTTAGAGAAAATGCTAATAGTTCTTCATATAATAAGAACATGAAACAATATTTTTAAACAATCTTGATTTTTTCTGTTGAATTGAATCTTTTCTGTTGTCATTGATCTCATTGTTGCCCAATCATCCATAAACTTAACGTCACTAAAGTGACTTAGAAAAGATAGGTGATGTTTTATGCTCTCTAATTTTATTTTTGTTATATATATATATATATATATATATATATATATATATATATTTATTGCTATCATTGTGCAATCCAAATTTTTTAAACACTAAAATAATGCATTGATGCTCATATGGAGTTAACATGGTCATGACGGTATAGTACGTGCCTAAAACGTTAACTAATATCAATTATCCTATACAAACAACAATTTATCGTGATTTGTTTCACAAAATTTCAGAAATTCTTCAACGCTTGAGTTATGTAAACAGTAGATTATGTTATGAAGAAACTATTTCTTTTCGAAACTATTAGTCTCCATTTTCATCTTGGAAACTTGGAAATAAACTGCTGACAATGTATAAGTTACGAATTTTGTGTTTTTTATTGCATTTGAGTTATTCTGTGTCGTTTGTGGTAAAGTTACTGGATAATACATACAATTTTTATCATAGTTAGAAAAATATATAACAAAATCATTATAGACAGAGCCAAGGTTATCTGTAGCTGGTCAAGAATATTTAACGGCACTTCGGGAAAATCCGAGTTTATCTGCAGCTGGCCAAGAATTTCCAATGGTATTTTATGGAAATCCGCGTTTACCTCAAGTTGGCCAAGAATTTTCAATACCGCTTCAGGGAAAACCAAGTTTAACTACAGCTGGGCAAGAATTTTCAAATGCTCTTCCACAAACATTTGATTCTCTTTCAGCGACAACTCAAGGCGTTGGACAGATAACAAATTCAATTGGTATTTGCATCGTTTAATAAAATGATTTGATAAACTTTTTTAGTAATTGTGCTAATAGATGCGTCTCCTCAACAGTTAAAATTTGATATCAATAAATGAATATTTTGCTAATTATAAAAAAAATACTCTTGAGTTCTCCAAATTTTTTTTACAATATGCAATATATAATACAAAAAGAAATGTTAGAACTTGATTATTTATTTAGATTACTTATTTTGGGTATATTGTCATAATTTTGAATTGAATCAATTATTCAGGTGGTGCCACAGGCATTCCTGGAGCACTTCTCTCATCGCTCGGCGGTCAACCTGATGCTGCCATGAATGTACAAAAGAATGCCCAAAATTTGGACAGTTTAGTTGATGGTTTAACGGCAGCATTACCAGATAATTTATTACAAACAGCTGATTCTGCACTACCGGTAGTGCACAGTGTATCAGGAGGAATAGCAGGTGCAGTGGTCGGAAGAGCGGTGGCCAATTTGCAAGGTGGCAGATTGGGCGGTACTCTAGGAAGCGTGGTAAACTTGAATGGTGTAATAGGAATTGTTGGTGCTAATGGAGGAGGTGCAAGTGGATTGCTTGGTGGACTACTGTAGTTGATTTTTAAATTTGTATAACTACTAATTAGACATGTATAATTAATACTTCGTACATAAAGTGTTTGTGTATAATATATTAACAATTACAATCTAAAAAGTATCAAATATCATATATGTATATATTGTATTTAAAACAAATAACAAAAGCTAAAATGCAAATAAAAATTATTCATATGTTCAATAATCTATATATATAAAAGAGGATCGCTTTATGTGCTAACACTTATAACTCACGAACGGCTGAACCGATTTAGATGAAAATTGGCAGGGAGGTAGTTTAGAGCCAGGAGAAGGACTTAGGATACTTTTTATCCCGATTTTCAGTTTAATTGATAGTATATTTATATATATAAAAAAATACTAGCTAGCCCGGCCACGCGTTGCTGTGGCTCAGTAATTGGTGGCAGAGAGGTAGTTTAGAGCCCGTTTTTCATTCTAATTCAGAATTAATTATTTATAAACTATCCATGTAGTTTATTCAATCTATGATACTATATATATATATATATATATATATATATATATATATATATAAGGTGAAGTGAAGTTTAATAATAATGCCGCGACCAAGACTATATATATATATATATATATATATATATATATATATATATATATAATAAGGTGAAGTGAAGTTTAATAATAATGCCGCGACCAAGACTGAAAAAGAGCATTACTTACATTTACATGTACATTTTGTCGAATAACTTATTCCCAGTTATAATTTCCCAGAATTTATCAAAGAATGGTTAGTAATATATGAAGGTACGGGGTTAAAAGTTTCACGACCAAAGTGTCAAAATCCAGTAAATCTGAAGCATTGTTTAACAACATTATTTGAAAGTGAAGGGAGAAAGATGTATAACCAGCTATAACCTTGATTCTTATGACTTTGATATTGGGAGATAAACGGTCATCTTTGAAAATCCATAGTAAAAGTATTTTCTTCTGTTGGTAGCTTTTTAGCATTAGTTAAAAATGTAATTATTTTGTAAAATACCTTTAAAATTAAAATAAGACATTAAACCTGTTTGCCATCTGGCCGTTCCAAGTTACCCCGCCTAAAGGGTAAGAAGGTCTAGATAACAAATTTTTGAAAGACAGCAAAAAAAGCACATTTTTAAAATGACGAAGTCTGTAGTTTTACTGAACGTAGTCAGCTAATCGTTCGTTTGAAATATTTTTGATTCTCTAGAAATTGTTTAGAATATACCTTACTTAGCAAAACAACGTTTGCCGGGTCAGCTAGTTAACTATAAAATACTATGCACAGTTTTTGTGTCGGTTGTATCTATCTGAATAAATACATTACTATTTTATTGATAACAACATTGAAAGCACTAAAAAAAACTATTAAAAATAATAGTGTAACGTGTAAGTCGAAGAATTTCTTATACATCATAACTATATATTGAACTTTAGTTACAACAATTATATAAGTTATGTTTTTGCTATGAATAGCATATTACGTTGTATGATCGACAATAAATTCTACAAAATCCTTGTTTGTTAAAATCAAAATTATGAAAAATGTTAGCCATTCTATATAAATTTCTTTATATAGACATTGGATTGAAAATTATTAATACTAATTATTATACTGAGTAGAATATATTTGATAATTGTACACAAATTTTTTTTTATTAAAAATAGCAATTATAATAAACTTCTTTTTGTTATTGAAATTATCACAATTATTGAAAACATATTAGACTCAAACGAAATTATCAAAGTTCAACATAAAATTATTGATATGAACAAATTCTAGATTTTTTATGCTTATATATGAATTAAAAACAAACAATTGATTAAAAATATAATATTTGAATTAAGGCATAAATAGGCACTCGTTATGTATTTAAGACATGAAATTTTTCAAATAAATATTGAAATTTCGAAACGAGAGCAGAATACAATAGAATTAGCAATTATTTGTCTGAAATATAAATCCATTTTGCTTTATTAAGGTAATCAAATAAATTAATATTTGAAATTTTTGTTTACTCAAATGACAAATTTCACCAGTAAATATGCGAAAAAGTAGCCCTGAAGAAAAAAATTTCCAAGTTGTGACATTAGTATATTATCATCTCAATACTATAAATTATTTATAAATTCAGGTGCTATATAGGTTCTTATAAAAGTTTGATATAAAACAAAGCATTATAGTAATTATTTCACAATCCAAGCGTTTGGGCTATTTTTAGGTGTGTATGTAAAATAAAATACTTTAAATGAATGTAAAATAACTATTGTGGTTATGAAAAAAAAAAATTTATAATTTAATATATTACGCTTTTCTAATTGTTGTTGAAATAGTAAACAATATTTTATTGTTTTCAAGAAAAATGTCAATAGTAAAAAGAATAGTACGATCGTAAATGCAACGACTGCAAGATTGACGATTATTATAAACAAGTAAAACATTCTAGGTGTCTGGTATCTTAAGGCACCAATCAATACCATGAACAATTCTTTCAAAACTATGAATGAACAAAAAATTCTAGGTGTCAGTGGTATCTTGCTTTAAGAATCCATTTAATGACGTAAACAATTCTTTCCAAATTATGAATAAATAAAAAATCTAGGTGTCAGTGGTATCTTATTTTAAGGATCCATTCAATGCCATAAACAATTCTTCCCAAATTATAAATAAATAAAAAATTCTAAGTGGCAGAAGAATTAAGGCAAGTTGCTTGAACTTGTCGATGCTTGTATATGAAATTTATTTATTCAGAATAATTTTTCAACTGTTTATTTCAAAAACGAAGTTTTCACTAAAAACTAATGAGTTCGAATTCCAAATTGATATTTTACAACAAGCTTATAATAATATATATGTAATTATATGAATTAAAGTGCACAAACATCAGCTTATATGTTCTAAACGCGCGGCTCATTATTCCAAATTTTCAGAAATATTGTATCTATAAGGCCTATAATATTTTAGAACTTTCGTCCTGTCCATGAACTTTGATAGCATGTTAGGATTCATTAAAAACAATGAAGCAATTTTATTTTGATGCAGTTACGGAGAAAATAATCTGCACGAGTCTCTTTTTTAATTTTTAAAATTGATTCATAATTTTGGCTAAAATGTAGACATAAAAAACTTGCACTTTTCTGCAAATTATGAAGAAACGGCTTGGTGGAAAACTTAGCAAGTCGGATTATCTGGCAAATTGCTATCTGGCAAAAACACAAACTACTCCTTCGGAAAGTTAATAATATTAGTAATATTTAATATTCAAAAATAGCTCTAATAATCAATAAGCCATTAATAAATTAATTATTGTTATAAATATTGTTTTTAAAATTTATGGTTTTACCAAAATAGGCAAATAATAGATAGAATAAATAGATTTTTTTTAGGTTAAACTTTGAAAATGTCTGGAATCTGCGTTCCACAAATCATCAAAGATATTAAAACTGTTGTAATAATGTCGTGAAATGACTTTTATATTGCTTTTAACAAATAAATAAATAAATAAATAAATATATATATATATATATATATATATATATATTACACACCTGTTTAAATATTTAACATACAATATTTCCCAAATATGCAGAAACATATGTGCAAAATATTTTCACTGATATACAATTTGGTCTTGATTAGTGTTTATTTGAATTGATCTCAAAGTTTAGAAAACTTGAATCAAAGAAAACGATGCATTAGATTTTGTATTTATTTAATAAGTTAAAATAAATAAGTATTTTCTCTTTATTAATCCCTTGCTGCATAAATTAGCAGAGAAATTACCACTATTATACAAAACATATTAAAAGACTCAACAAACGAAAAGACTTCAAAAGAACAAGTTTATTGATATTTGTCATAGAATTATCAGTATGACAATTCAGAATTTTCTAACAATTATATATGAATTAAAAACAAACAAGTAATTGAAAAAATGACATTTGTACTAAGACATAAATAGGCACACGTTATGTATTTAAGATACCAAATTTTTTAAATAAATATTAAGTTTCGATACGAGTGCAAAACACAGAAAATTAGCAATTATTTGTTTGGAATATAAATCTAAGTAGTTTCATTAATTTGACCAGTTGTGCTCGACAAAAAATTTCCAAGCCGAGGCATTAGTATATTAACTTCTCAAAACGAAATTTGATTCTTAGTGATTGATATATCATTTAGATTCGGGTGTTATTTAGCTTCTTCGAAAAGTTTAAAATATCTATATATTTATTGTAAATTTTTGCATATTTTTACGTTTTCTTAACATTTTGCCATATCTTAGAAAAAATGGATGTGTGTGTGTTTAAATTTTGATACAATTTTTCGTCCACGATAACTGGCGCACGGATGAACCGAATGAATTTAAAAAATTTATTCTAAATTTAAATCCTATTGATGGGAAAAAGTACAGATTAATTTTGAATGCGTCTGATTTGAATGATTCAAATACATTGATGGAATGAGAAATTGATCAAGTTCAGATCTAGCAATTTCGGAGATAAATAAAATGTTGAAAAAATGCTACTTGGTTTGTTTCGGAGATAAAAATATTTGTTTCCATTTCTATGGATTTCATACCAAGATTTATAATGTTTAAAGTTCGCGTATATATTTTAAACAAATGATTTCGATTTTTTGGACAATATGGATCATTGAATGGGTATCAAATTATTCAAAAAAAATTGTGATTTCCAAAAATTATCGAAAATTAAAATTTTTCAAAAATTACTGTTTTTCAAAATTTTAAAAGGTTTTTAAAATTATAACCGCTTTTAAAAATTATACATTTTTTACAGTACGGAAAGTTTCAATAGTTTTGTCTTAAGACAATGACATGGCACCACTAGATTAATTAGTTCTTTTTGTATGAAATTTTATCAGTTAGTTTGTATGAAAATAATTTAATTATATTGGTTATTAAAGAAATTAACTTGTATTGTAATATATTACTTTTTTCTAATTGTTGCTGAAATAATATACAATATTTTGCATGGTCTTCCTACCTATACTCTAATAAACTAATAATAATAAATAATAGTAAAAGCTAATAGCAAAATTGCAGGTTAGGTAATTAGCGAAAATGTTGGTTAAGTTTATGAAATGTTTATGATTTCTTAAACCACAAGATTTTTTTTTCGATTAATGTTTTTAATAAAATATGATATTATAATTCAAACAGCGCTGTGAAAAATATTTAATATTTAAGATAATTTTATTATAATTATTGAATCAAAAACTACGTCATATCAAAGTTTATATAGAATCAAAATCAAATTTTATTTAACCATATACACTTGCTCATGTGAACTCTATGTCTAATTTAAAGACCATAATAATCAATTAGATCTTAAGTAAGTAGGTACATTTGATTAAAAATCAGATTTTTTATTGTAAACTATTGATATACTTTTATGTACTATAAATAATATTTTTTACATCCTATTATACGACATACAAAATATTTTTTGTTAAAATTTTATCAAATGAATTAATATTTTTATATTCTAATTTATTTATTTTATAACGAAATTATTTTTGGCGCAGCAGTGCCCTAGACTATTTTCACTTATCGTTAATTTTTTTTTATCTATATTTTCAGGTGAAAACTGAATCATGTGAGACATAATGCAACTACATTGTGGTTACTAGATCGAAGATCTTAAATACTTTTTAAATGAATAATAATTATCATTCTATTATAATTAATCACTAGAACCATTTTGTTCCTGCTTTTTCTTTTTCGCCCACTCATGAGGATCGTGTCCTTCTGTAACTGACCCAGTAAAATTAGGAACAGCAGCTCCAAACCAACCTACAGAGTCCATTGGAAGACCTCCGCCGGTTTTAGCAGTTTCCAATAAAGTATTAGCAGAACCACCGACTATCATGAGACTCTCGTTTGCATGATCACTTGTTCTAAGAATTTCAACATTGGAATAAATTGGTTGTCTCTTTCGCGGCAAATTAAATGAATTTGTAACTTTTGAAAAGGCCTCCTTTGCTGAGCATTTTTACTCTTAGATTATTTATAAAGGCAATCTTGATTTCATTCGCTTAGTTAGTTACTAACCTACAGAGACAATTACAAGACGAGATAGTAGAGGGCTGATGTATTGGGGAAGCAATGCTATAATTATACTACGTAACAGCATAGCCCCCAAAGAGGGGCATATTGAACCTTTTCCGTCACAATTTGTTTACAAAAATCGCAATTATACCGCTAAATTCCACGTTCAAACTATTTTGAAACTAAAGCAGAGTACTTGTTTCAACATAGAGATGTATATTAAGTTATTATCATAAATAGAACTCAAAACTTTTACTTTTTATCATCAGTAAATTGTTGAAGCTTCTGATTTTCCTCAAGAGTTAATGATGAGGGTTCCCGCTGGTTTGGTCATATGCATTCATACCACTAATTTATTTATTAAATTATAATCAAGACAAACGATTATTTTTAACTTTCATATTTTAAAAAAAATTATAAGACTTTGTAGAAATACATTCAATTTTTCAAAACGTAGTAGTTGTAGTACCTACTGCCGCATCTATATATTATTCTTTCAATAAATTTGTTGAAAACTATCGCATAAAAAAGTTCATAAGATATTTCGAAACTGATGCGAAATGTTTAAAACAACATTTTCAAAAAACTTATCAGTTTCCTATGTAAACCTTTCATGATCAGTTGAAACCTTGCTATAGAATTCTGATTGTTTAATCAGACCGCATAACAGATCAATGTTATAGCAAGGCTATATTATGAAGAATTTTCCATACAAATTCGTTCTAAATATTGACAAAAGCCATGTAATTGCTGTGCAGTCAGGCGATTTTCTCAGGTTGTCAGATAAAAAACGTAACCTAGGAAACGGAACCTAGCCGCACAAGTGTCAAAAAAACGATGTTAGATAACAGGGTCTTTCTGACTCATGTTCATAACATACGAGTGACGTTGCAGTTTATGTGTAAAACGCCTGAATGCACAGCAAATACATGGCATTTTGACAGTATTCGGTATGATGCAGTAGCATAATGTAGGGAAGTTTGAGCGTAACATGGCCTTGCCATAACATTTTTCTGTTATGCGACGAAATCGGTCCTTGAATCTAAATGCTTATGACCCATCGGCACCACGAAACGTAAAAGAATATATTCTGTGATGAAGTTTTTTCTCATTCTTGTTGAGAAACTCCAAGTCAAAAATTTTCAAATTTTTCTCTTTCGACTTCTCATTACCTAGCCACAGTTTCTTGCTGATTTGGATTTCCAGTTGCAGTGTCTGAAAGCACATGTCCGAAACCTCCAGCAGTGTGCCCGATATGCTCTCCACCCGTTCCTAGTGCGTCACCCACTTTCATTATGCCCTGAACGCCCCCTGACAAATCTTTCGCACCGTCGGCAGCTGCCTTATATTATTAAAATATTTTTAATAGTAATTTAGAAAAACATTTTAGTTTTGGTCAATTATATGTTTATTCCAATTTCTACATCTTTTTTTTTCTTTTAAGAAAAATGAAGTATAAAATAATGTTATTATTATTTCGTGCAATTATAATTTGATGCTTATCGATTTCTTATTCCTATAATATGATAAAATTAAAAGTGATATAAAAAGCTCATGAATCTAGAGATCTTAGTTATTTAGAATGTAGAAATCTTTATATCATCTTAACTTTCATCGATTAAGCTAAAATGATTTATCAATATTTTGTTTACTAAAAAAAGTTTAAAACTCGACAGTGTTTTATTTTACTTGCCAAAACTACTTTGATAACCTGTAGTATATAATTATATACTAATTGACGCATCAATATTTCAATTAGTATATTTGGTCAAATATTAACAAGGTCAAATTTTAATGCGTTTTTTAGAGATAATAATTAATTTGAAATTTTATATTCAAAAATCGAAACAAATGAACCATAGCTCTAATAATAAACAATAAAGTTAGCATGATTTTCAACTAAGCGCAATTAACCCTTTCCACTCGGATGTTACCGTGGACAGAAAACATATTAATCTCGGAATTCGCGAGTGGAAAGAGTTAAATTAGTGTGACAAAATAAATTTAAGTAAAAATTATTTTTAAAACTTGTAATTTTACCACTAACGTTCTAGCACATGGAATTTTCCAATATTTGACTTTAAAAAAAGTCAGAAAGTAAATATTATCGAAAGCTTACTTCTTGTTGCTGCAGTGTTCCAGAAATCAGCAAAGATATTAAAACTAATAAAATCATGTCGAAAATTAAAATTACCACGTTGCAACTCAAAACCAAATTTACACTGTGAAATATTCTTCCACTTTTATAGCGTTTTCGAAAAATAAATAAACTTATTGGAAAAAATATTTAATTTTATCAAATATATGATATATCAAATAATGTTTAACATATAATAAACAAATATTTTAATAGAAACACGTGTGCAAATTATTAAAATGTCTCTACTAATATATAATCTGGTTTTGATTTTTATTGACAGAAATTGCTTTAACCATAATTGGATATTTTGATTGTTGAAGCAGGTTTGGGTAAAAAATAAATATTCCGGTTCATAGTAAATTGAGCCATTTGAAATTTTTTATTGGATGGTGCAGGTAGTGATTTATCTTATGAATTATCATAAAGAGAAATCACAGTTCGTTTAATGAATAATAAATTATTACAATAATTCACAAGTTTGCTAATGTTGAGTTTTAATAACATGTGTACAGACTCAAAAAACATATTCAATAAAATATCTTTGAAACGTTGAAATTTCTAAATGTTTGAAACCTCTATAAACTAAATATGAAATAAATAACATTTTGAAAATTTTAAAATCCCATCTTTATTTTCACTTTACTACTTATTCATTGGCAATAATTATCTAAAACTTTCGCAGTATTTGTGTAATAACAATGATTTCTAACTTATTATATTTTAGCTTTCTGAGTAAGTTCTTGAAATGAGAAAAAAATCAAAATTGATCCTTTATACTCTTCGATTCAAAATCGGTTAATAATTTTGAAATATATTGCGTGTTCTCTCAATTTAATATGACTCATTTTATTTTTTTACTTAATTTGGTGCTATCGTTCAAACTGCCTCTAAAGAAACTGTGCAACCTTAAAACTACTGATCAACTTTTAATCAATCAATTATAATACCATTGAAAATAATTCAAATTCGTTGTGATTATTTAAATATTTTTAATAATTTTACTTATTTTATATACTTATAGAAATAATTGAAGTGTGTATATTTCAACAGCTTGTTACACTTGTTTGCCCACGTACTTATTTATACAAAAGCTTGTTTTCTTCAGTAGTTTTGTTTGTTTAATGTATATAAATAAAATCATTTGCAGAGTCTTTAAAAGGGTCTATCGCTGACAGTTTAAACCCATTTGATATAATGAACACATTAAATTTTATTATAGTTTAAGTACAATTTATTGAAAATGTATAAGTTCATTTTAATTTTTTGTGCTAGTATTGGACTTATCGATGCTCAAATCAGTGTGAGTAAAAATTATCAATATGAAAAATAAAAGGTTTAGTAGATGTGGTCTTAAACCGTTACTCATAAAACAAAAATATTTTTAATTTTAGTGCAAGACTTTAAGTTTGCTATTTATTGTATTGCATGTATTTTCGTAATAGCTTATGATGATTAATAAAAATACGCATTAAATATTTCATAACATACACCGAACGTATGCCTAAATTATATATGTAGTAAGAATATAATATATAATAAATATGCGTTTTTTCATTAATGTTAAATATAAATATATTCAGTTTTAATGCGGAAAACTCTAGTTACATTTATCGTATTACTATTTTTTTTTAATAAATTCTAATAATAAATAATAAATCTGATATTTATTACCAGAGATACAATGACATCAGAACTCCGGCAAGAGCCTACGACACGCATTTGTCGCGTTCCAGTGGCGGCGCGACGGATTTATTGAGCCACAGTACGAGCGCGGGCACTTTGGGTGTAGGTAATTATATAACGACCAGGTTTTACTAGAAAATCATTATGGTAATAATATCGTTGAAAATAATAATACCAAAATATTTCAATAAAAATTATGTTTTTATAATTATTCGTAAACAATTTTATTAATTTCTCCTAGAATAAGTTATAGTTATCGCAAAGAATTTGAAGTAGAAATGTTTACATATCTTTACGAATCAATACCTTCTGAGCATTAAAGCATACCTTGAAAAAATTGATGAATGTATGTGGCCAAAGCAGGCCTAGCCGATTCGACGATACAGAGCAAAAAGTTCTGGTTCGGACGTATTTTCGTTTTATTATTTTAGCCATAAAGGTGACAATCTTCATGGCATTGATTTTTTACACGGGGTGGTTGCTACCCCTAGTAGAGGGGGTAGCGGAGTGTTTCGATGGAACTAATTGTTCACTTCTAAAAGTAAAGTCCACGAAACAACATGTATAATGAATAACCAATAAATATATCTTCTTTCATTATAACTTAGTAACAAATCAGTGATTGTAATAAGAATTGCTACAAAAACATAATAAAACAACAAATCAGTATTTAATACAGTCCACAGCTACAACGGTTAAATTATAACCCGACAACGTGAGTTATCAAAGTAGAGTTTTAATAAATTTCATAACTACGCGGCGGTATACGAGGTCTGTTCAAAAAGTACCCGGAATTTTCGTTTTTTCAAAAAAATATTTATTTATTCGTCTACATTAATGTGGTCCCCTTCAAAGTAGTCCCCCCCAGATATAATACACTTATGCCAGCGTTTTTTCCAATTTTCGAAGCACCCTTGATATTCACTTTTTGATATGTCCTTTAGCACTCTCAGCGATTCGGCCTTTATTTCTTCAATCGAGGAAAACCGCCGTCCTTTTATGGGTCTCTTCAACTTTGGTAATAGGAAAAAGTCACACGGAGCCATATCTGGTGAATATGGAGGTTGGGGCATGACTACGGTATTGTTTTTGGCCAAAAAATTACGAACAAGCAACGACGAGTGAGCAGGTGCGTTATCGTGGTGCAACAGCCATGAATTGTTTTTCCATAAATCGGAGCGTTTTTTTCGGATTGCTTCACGCAAACGTCGCATCACTTCAAGGTAATACTCCTTATTAACCGTACGACCTTGTGGTAAGAACTCTTGATGCACTATGCCGTTATAATCAAAGAAAACAGTAAGCAAAACCTTGACATTCGATCGAACTTGACGTGCTTTTTTCGGTCTTGGCTCACCTGGGCTCTTCCATTGGGACGATTGGGCTTTGGTTTCGACATCATAACCGTACACCCATGTTTCATCACCAGTTATGACCCTTTCAAGCAAACTTGGATCGTTGTTGACGTCATTTAACAGCTCTTGAGCGATGTTCATGCGATTGCTTTTTTGGTCAAAATTTAGCAGTTTTGGAATGAATTTTGCTGCCACTCGTTTCATGCCCAAAACATTTGAAAAAATGTTATGACATGAGCCAATTGATATGCCAACTTCATCAGCAACTTCTCTAATTGTGATTCGGCGATCATTCATAACCATTTTTTCCACTTCTTTCACATTTTCATCGTTTGTTGACGTGCTGGGTCGACCGGAGCGTTCGTCATCTTCAACGTCTTCGCGGCCATCTTGGAAACGCTTATACCACTCGTAAACACTTGTTTTTTTCATAGCAGACTCACCATAGGCTTTTTGTAACATTTCACACACTTTGTTACACTTTATTTCATTTTTTACGCAAAATTTAATACAAATTCTTTGACTTTTCAATTCTTCCATTGTAAAAATCGCCGAGCTCAGAAAAACACGTCGAACCTTAGCGACTACCACAGACAAAGTAAACAGTGAATATAGCTGAAAATTTCATCATACTTTAGGGGCATGTATACCAACACAATAAAAAAAAAATTTTGACAATCAGACACTCCAGACCCGCGAAATTTAAAAATTCCGGGTACTTTTTGAACACACCTCGTACAGTGCTAAAAATGGTAATTCACTTTTTCAAAGAACGGAGTGTACATTGGAAGAATTCAATAGACATTTTACTTGTAATGAACCGATCAAATTTTTTTAAAGAAAGGGTCCAGCAGTTTCGGGGATCCAATGAAAAAAGGAATAAAAAATGGCGGTCATTAGATATATGCGCATCAATGATCATGAAATAGATGCGCATCAATGATCATCAGATAGATGCGCATCAAATTATTAGATAATTTATAAAAATTTTAATAATAAGTACAAATTTAGTTTACATCTCTATGGGATCCATATTAAGATCCATGATATGTTTGACCGTTAGACTGCAAAGCGGCGCTTGTATATTTCGTCCTAAAACTGTTACTCATCAGCGCGATTGCTATGAAAATTATGAAAGAAGAATAATAAGAAAAAATTAAAAAATTCAATTTTTAAATAAGTTCGATTAATTTTTTACAAGATTTTGAAATTCTTAAAAATGTATTTTTTCAGTTTTCAGAAAATTTTTGGTTTTTAAAAAATTCAAATTATGATATAGGAGTTTCAATTTGCCAAGGCATTATGCCATTCATCACAAGTTGTTGAAAAAATAATTGCACTCATGTACAATGCACATGTTCCAATTTTCATTGCAACTCCGTTTATAATAAAGTTTAAATTTTAACAAAAGTTGATATTACCTATATATCATCATCATTCATTTTATTTTGGGTTATTGCAAACTAATACGTTGCCAAATTCGATGGGTCATAAATGGCCTGTATTTTTTTTTTTAATTTTCATTTGCCATAATGAGAAGCATCAATAGGTTCTGGATTAAAGTCTTCTTTAACAAGAATTATGCAAAATTCAAAATATGAGCCAGCAAATCCAACTGTTATATTAATACATGAATGAATTTTATCACACATCACAACCTTGATTATATTTTCAATCAGTTCGAACAATTTCGAAGAGATTGTACCATCTACAGACCTTAAATCTTATATCAATATCAAGTATAACACAATACATTTTGCTGCAATAGGCATAAGAAAAAATTCAACCATTTAGTCAATCAGTTACTGCCTAAGGTTGTCACAAATATTTCTTGATTTTCAAAAACGGAAATATATAACCATCTACAAAGAGATCCAATAGTTTTTTAATGCACATGCTGTATTAAAATATACTATGTAAGTATTAACATATACTATGATATTTCTAGCATCTTTAATGGGTATCTCCCATATGATAACTTCTGGTGGTCTGCAACAAAAGAAAGCAGTGGCTGTTGGTGAACAAACTGGTTTGACAGGGAATGCATGGGGAAGCACGGTTGCACAAATACCAGCAGATGGTTTGTAATATCCAATTCGGTACAAAAATATATATTTCATATACTTTTTTTTAAGTTTTTGTTCAATCTTTCTGATATTTATTATTTAAACACAGCCCATGATGAACCATCATAATTAATATAAAATTATTTTAGTAATAAAAAATTATAAAAACAATAAAAATTTTATGTCTGAACGTACAATTTGATGATAGTAATACTAATAAGAAATAAATTTTAGGAGCAAAAGCTCTATCTAATGGAGTAAATTCGGGCCTTGATTTCGGCCAAGGCTGGTTGAACTTCGTTAAAGTTGCGTCCTCTGGTCTCGATATGCAAGGAGGTAAAACGGCTGAAGAAAATTTCAGTGTTGGCAGTACGGATAACAATCCACCGCCAAACATGTACGAACAAACTAACAGAAATGGTATACAAACACCGGCTGGTCAAGATGGTACATATGACAAGAATGGTGCTTATAACCGCAATGGACAAACTAATCAAAATGCCGAACTGTCACCAGTTGGACAAGATGGTACATATGATAAGAATGGTGCTTACAATCGCAATGGACAACCTACAAATCAAAATGCCATTTCGAATGGCCATAATGAGCCGACTAGAAATCAACACACAGGTGACATCATATGATATAATACAATTAGTAGGGAGACTGAGGGTTGTTATCAGGGTAACAGAAAATTGTATAATGCACCAATAAAAAATACACTATTGCATTGGCGATACTCAAAGCACTAAATTAGTGAATTAATTAAACAATTAGTATCATTATTATCTGTCTTTGATCTATTGTTTCAAAAATTTATTCAGTACTATGGACCAATAAAAATTAATATAATCTTACTACGTACTATTTGGGAGATACTATTGGGGTAATATTAACAAAAATGACATTCAATTGGCGGTTTATCATATATAAATTATTATTGAAAATCGTAATTTGTTGATACTATCCTCATCGTCATGTTTCAAATTAATAATCTTTGTATCGCCTGATTTTTTAGGCTCTACTAAATCATCAAATAACCTAATATATATAAAATATGGTTCAATTTTTAATTAACGAAATTCTATTTTTTAAATCAATCTGGAAAAGATAGATACCTATAGATATCGATATATACCGATAGATTTATACACTTTTCCTACATCGAATAAATAGAAATTTTAAGCATAAGCTAATTTTCCTAAATATATTTGTAAATATATCACTGATCTCAAATTCATATCCTGCTATATTTACACCTGAAAATTTCTTTTAGCAGAAAATAATGGCAACTCTGCAACGTCAAATACGAATAGCCTTTATAATTCACCCGAAACTCACAATTCTGGAAGCGGTATACCAGATATTGCCAGCTCGGTTCCAGGAACGGATGCACTTGGTGGTGGTGTGCCAGATATGGAAGGTATGGCAAACTCAGTTCCAGGAATGGATGCACTTGGTGGTGGTGTACCAGATATGGGCGATATGGCAAGCTCGGTTCCAGGAATGGATACACTTGGAGGTGGTGTACCAGATATGGGAGGTATGACAAACTCTGTTCCAGGAATGGATGCACTTGGTGGTGGTGTACCAGATATGGGAGGTATGGCAAGCTCGGTTCCAGGAATGGATACACTTGGAGGTGGTGTACCAGATATGGGAGGTATGACAAACTCTGTTCCAGGAATGGATGCACTTGGTGGTGGTGTACCAGATATGGGAGGTGTGGCAAGCTCGGTTCCAGGAATGGATGCACTTGGTGGTGGTGTACCAGATATGGGAGGTATGACAAGCTCGGTTCCAGGAATGGATGCACTTGGTGGTGGTATACCAGATATGGGGGGTATGGCAAGCATGATCCCAGGAATGGATGCACTTGGTGGTGGTATACCAGATATGGGAGGTATGGCTAGTGCAATACCAGGCGCTGACCTCTTAGGTGGCTTTGGTGGTATTGCTAATGCAATCCCAGGTATGGGAGGAGGTGCAGGCGGTAATTCAAATGGTGGAGAAGGAGCTGGTGCAAACGGAGGTGCAGGAGGAAGTGGTGGTGCGGGTGCTGGTGAAGGTGGCGGCGCAGGTGGTGGCATTGGCGGAGGGGCATTTGGTGGGGGATTGCCAGGTCTTGGAAGTTTTGGATTGCCGTTTTAAATTAATATGTATAGAATCAATTTAGCTAATAATGATAAGACTAATTTGTTTTATATTTCGTTGTATAATATATTATACAAGGAAGCATTATTAAATGGTTATTTATCGTAAAACAAGTAAATAGTTTTATCAACCATTTTTTTCGAAAAATAGTATCATTTTTATTACTATTGATTTAGGTTTGACATTTCGTAAACGATATAATGAATAATTTTCTCAGCAATTTAAAAAAAATACTAGATGTGACAATATAGCCAACCAGGTGATGAAGAATGCTCAAATAATTATTCATGCTGTGATTTATTTATTCATATGTGGCAACTGGGTCAATATATACTTTCACAACATACTAAAAATGTTTGATAATTACAAAAATACTTGATACTTTAAATAAAATAATAATGTTTGTGTAAGGTTTCTGATAACCAACTGTTCAATTGAATTTAAATTTAAATAATTTATTCAAACATATGTATGTATATAAAATTGACATGAACAGACGTAGTGACTGTGCAGCTTCTTAGTTATTAATTATTTCCATTATTATATTTTTTTAAAAATTAAATTTATTTTCAAAATGCGTTGTTTCCCTGAAAGTTTTTAATTTTCAAGTTTCCTAATTTGTGTCGGAAGTAATTATTATTCTATATACTTAAAAGGTCATTATACATTTTAACAAACTTTTTAACAAGCATTTTAAATGTACCTAGGTGTTTCTATCAGTTCACACAATTTATTATGAATGCGATATTATCCCCGTGATTTTATTAGGTTACCTACTTTCCACTTTTCATTTTTTTAACTATATTTGTAACAAAATCTAACAATCAGCATTCCAATTCAATTCCATTCCAATTAAATTAACCGAAACGGTTATAATATTCAGTGAAGATTATTCAGTAGATCAAATAAACTGAAAGGTTGTAAAAATAATTAACATATTTAAAATGAAAATGAATTACATATAGTAAATTGAAGTTGAAAAAAAATAATAAATTATTATACAAAATACAAGCTGTGTTCAAACAATTCAATTCGAAAATATTTAACAAGTCAGACAAATCAGATATTACAAAAAACACCTCAAACAGCTTTTATTTGAACAATATTTAAATATTTGAATAAAATCTCTATAAAAGTCTTCACATATAAATTTCACCAAAATTATCTGTATAACGTTGAGGTAAACATGTATAGAACATTTTTATTTCTGTTTGCTTGGACTCAAATCGTTACTGGCCAAGTTAATGTAAGTGATTTGATAAATAAAAATTAAGGTTTTTTGATAAGTCGAAGTTTGTCGATACAAATTTATTTTACTTTGTTGAGGAGTTGAATCTAAAAATCTCGCTACACTATAATATAAATATAATTCTTTATAATTATTAATAGTAAAATAATAAAATATTAATAACAAAATATGTAATATATATGTGTTTCTGCATTACTATACAAATATGTAATATTTGTATCATAAATCAGTTGAATGAAAATGTTATCAAACGAAAAATACAAGAATTATGGGTCGAAATTTTAGGAATACAATGATCTGCAACCAGTGGGCACTTCCTTAGGTGAACATGTTCCAAGTGCCAGCAAAGGGGCGACAGACTTACTAGGTGATGGTACAAAAGCAGGAACCTTAGGCCTAGGTAATATAATGTAGTAAATAGATGTAAGTGGTATTTTGCTTTGAACTTTTAACTTTCTGAATGCACAAATCCATTATCTTGAGATAGCAAATCTTTGGCCAAGAAGATTACAAAGGAACCATTTTTTTCCAATTCCAATGAAACAGAGCTTGGCCGATTGTCTCTCAAACCTAATCGCGGAATTTTTGTTTTTCTAATTTGAATTTTTATAATTGATTCTTGATTGCGAGTTAAAAGGTGGACAAAAAACTTGTCACTTTTGCTGCTAATTACAAAAAAACGGGAATTTTTAAAATTGGTACAGTTGTTTTCCAGAAAACGGGGACAAACGATCGAAAATCGGCTTAAATACAAACATACACGTAGTGGCGGACACCTAAGGTTATTTATAAATAAATCAAAAAATATTTTATGAAATGTTCATTAAATTATGATTTATGCTAGATAACAAAGAAATCAAACTAAATTAAGAAAACCGCAATTTTTGCTAAATATAATTAATACTATCAATTAAACTTTGGTATCGAAAAATATGATTTTAAACTGTGGCATCTAGTACCGGACATTTCAAAATAACCTGAATTGATCACATACACGTATGTTGCCATCTCCAAACTCTAGAATGTCTGCGATTGTGTCTTTGACGAATATTCTTAGATATTGCAAAAAAAAGTCACCATTCACCCACTTTTTTGGCTGGGCCACACCGATGCTCTCAGCTGGTGCATTCACCATAAACTGTTCATTCTTTGACTAGGAAATACGAAAAATGGGGATACGTAGTGACCCTTGGCACCCATACAGAACAAAATTTAATAATGGAAATAAATTACGTAAATTCTAACAAGAAATATCAATATATTTACTGTCTGGCACTAAGGGACGACTTAGTGTCCAGGGCTAACGGACAGACATTTTCGTTCATTTGGTGGCATCTACTAAAATTGGTTAAAAGATCTAATAATATTCTACCATTTCACGGATAACAATCAAGTACAACTTTTATCTCTGCATACCACTCAAAGGTAAATGCATAAATATGCTAGAATTACTTCTATTGATATTTAGATGACGCCGTTATTTTGCGCCTAAAACGTGAAAGGGTTGCTCTCGCCGTGGCCGTGTGCGTCACAGGCGAGGCTTGGTGCGGGATCCTGTACCTGGGTGCCCCCCATGCTCCCTTTACTTGTATTTTGAAATGAAAATACTCGCTTAAATAATACGTGTTAAATAGAGTGTCCGGTGCTTGATGCCGTACGGCGTTACGGGACTTCCCCCTATTTTCTGCAAATTAAGTCTCATCAAATATAATTTATTGGCAATAAACTTCTCCTTCGGGATGTTAAAAATATATTACAATAAAAAAGAATTGTTCTACTAGTTACGTCAATTGAAATCAGTAAATAAAATCAATATAATATGAGACTAAAAATTGCTATAGACGTATTATATTAGTACTCGTTATATTCGTTGTATAACAGTCATAAACATCGACAGAAGGATCAGATTTCGTTTAAATTGAGACAATAACAATGTCTAAATGAAAAAGATTGTGCATGACATCTTCATTAACCTTAGTATAATTAAAATCATATGTTTGAATGAAAAGACTATTGTGTATTATATTAAACTTTTATGTTAAAATATCATTTTCTTTAAAGACCATTTAAGCGGGTAAACAGTTAATCCTGAAAACATTCGAATCAAGTAAAAATGTAAAAATAAGGTTTTTAGTGAATTTAAATAAGTTTTAGTAAACTATCGAAAATATTTATAAATGATAATTATAATTATAATTATAATTATAATTATAATGAAAATTAATTTATATGATCTTTTTAGCAACAATAATGGGCATCAGCAAAACGATGACTTCTGGAGCTATGCAAAAAGAAGATTCTGTTGCTATCGGAAAAAAGACTGGTGCAACTGGTAATGCTTGGGGAAGTACTGTGGCCCAAATGCCAGCTCATGGTATGTAAATTTAATATATACCAATTAAAAACAAAATTAGCAAATATAAAAACATTCATTCTGTTGTTTCGCCGTCTATTTACCTTTTTTTGGTCAAGTAAACAATAACTAAAGATTTTAAATTTGTAGGAGCACAAGCTTTATCTGGTTTGGTAAATACAGGCCTGGATTTTGGTCAGGGTTGGTTGAATTTCGGAAAACAATCAGCATCTGGTCTAGATTTTCAAGGCGGTAAAACAGCTGGAGGACAATTTAGTACTGATGATTCAAACAACAATTTTACACAAAATTATTTAATAAATCAAGGTGAAAATACCTCTGAACTACCAGGCAACTATACTATGAGTGGTTTAAATAACACTTTGGGTGATGATTACATTGATTATGCAAATGATACAAATAGTTATAAACGACATTTATAAAATAAGAATCGATAGTATTAAGTAATAAGTTTAGTTAAATTTAATAATACAGTATGAATGCGTGGGTATTTCTATTTTACAAAAAAGATTTATCAGGACACACAATATTGTAATTGATTATATTCAAGTTGCTTATGTTATATGAATGAAACCCCTACAAGGAGACCCCTGAAAAGTAGAGATTAATAAGTCTTATATAGATAAGACCAATAATTAGAATAAGAAGTATTATAAAAGTTCAGTTCAGTAAACTATGAAATTAAATATTGTTGTATCAAATGTTTTAACATTTACATATTATTCTAATATACAAAATTTCATAGTAAAAAATAGAATTATCATAAAAATCTTTACAACTGTCACAGGACGGTTTTTTGCAAAAATTTTGCATTAATTTAAGACCGCATCTATGAAGAAAAGCTCACTTTTATAGAGCTCACAGAATAAATGTTATTGTAATTACTGATTTAATAAATCTTGAGAATATGAGCAAATTGTTTTTTAGTGGAAGAAATAATATTACTGCTTGATATTAGGTTGTCGAAAGCGCGGGATTGAATCCATAGCTTGAAGCGCTTGTTTGAATCTAAGTCAAGCACTTACCACAACACATAAACAAGTATAAAGCCACAACAGTAGACAATTACCAATAACAGATATATAACAAAAAAAATAATTCAGTTTTTTAAACATAGTCGAACAAATTTTCCTTCAAATAGTTAGTATGCCTAATAGCAAAAAATTCGCGAATTTATGAATTTTTTTTTAAATTGCGTATAATTACTTGCTTCAAAATTTATTAGTACAATTAATTGCAAATATTCAATAGTTATTCTCTATACAACATCTTTGTAAACATTTTTGTTTGATTATTATTTAAATATTTAATAATTGATTATCATATAAAAACTTGTATTCTGTCGTTCTATGAATTTATTTTTGTAACATGTGGTTTAAAATGATGTGAATCTAAACATGTATAAAATAATTTTAATCATATTCATGTCTGTTATATCTATTAAATGCCAAGTTAATGTGAGTATTATAATTTTATAACTTAATAGTTGTAACATTTGTTAATTAGGGAGAATTAAATATTTCAAGGGTAAAAATTATCGATTTGCAATAAATTAATAATTGACGATAATAATATATACTAACTAAAATGAACAAATTTAAAACCTTTAAGTTAAATTTTGTAATTTAGTGCAGATGGTTGATAAAATTCATAAATTCATACAAATAACTGCAGTTTAATAATGTATAATTAATTATAATAATTTTGTTTCTGGAAATTCTAACAAAATGCATTCATAGGTACGTTCTTAAGCAGTTATAACATAAATTCTGTGAATGTAGTGTTTCTAGAAGTCAACCCAATGGTTGGTTAACGCCTTTCTGATTCCTTTCATATCTTCTTTGGTATCTATAATATCAAGTGAAGATCTGATAACATTGCTTGATATCAAACTGGTAAAGGCGGAAATCGAACTCGGAACCAGTGGTTACTAATCCTCTTTTGAGTCTATTGCGTTTGTTGGAAAATAAATCAATCAATCGTTTTTTAGTTATTAGTTGAAGTAATTAAATTCATATTTTTACTAAATCATAGAAATAATGATGATTGTATTCGTTAGCTTCGTTATAGAAAAAATATTTATAAACTATCAATTAATTAAAACAGAATAACAACAAGAAGATAAAATTAAAATAATTGTTAAATTCAAATAAAGTTCATTTCCATTAGTTTTAAGGTATGAATCAATCTTCATCGACTCAACATAAATCAAAAGAAATGTATAAGTTTATACACATTTAGTATTAAATAGTTTCAATAAGATATTATTGAAACGGAGGGTATGAAAATATACAAAATAGAATTACCATTATTTTTAAACATCTAAAACTTGCTTAAAAACTGTAGTAGCAATGAATTTACATACCTAAACTCATGCTTCTTTGCCTACTGTTGATACGATTACTAAAAAACCCTGGAAATGATAAAGGGTAAACTAATGTTACATACAAGTTTTGATATTTTTCTACTTGTCATTTTAAAATAATTTAAAAACAGCGACAAAATTTACTACAGGGTAACCTTTCCTATAAGTCATTTACAAAATTACTATATTTTTTATTTTATAGGCAGACTGTAACTTAATAAAAACATATTTGTATTTTTAAATATTTATCGATAATTGTTTCTAAAACCTGCTGTATTTCAAAAAATAACATTTAAAAATGTCTGTTTTCAGCAATATAATGATATAGTACCGGTAGGCCAGTCTTTGGAAAAAAATATTCCAAGTTCAAGCAAAGGTTTCACTGATCTGTTGGGTCAAGGTACAAGTGCTAGCACTTCAGGCGTAGGTACTGTACAATTCCAGTATTATTAAAAGCATGATATTTAAATATTAAGAACTACTTAAATAAGGTGGGCCAATTTTACTAATCGTTTATTTAATAATAAAAAATTTCATAAAATTTTATTTACGTATGCAATTTTCATTTTGGAATAACATATTGCTCTATTTATTCGCGGTTATTTATGATCACCCAGATTGTTGCTACAACTATTTAATTTCAAAATTACTAAACGTAAAAATAAATATGATTGACACGTTCGGTCGATCGAATTGTTTGTTCGAAATTAATTTTCATAACACAAAAATATATAAATAAAAATGACAATTTTATATTATTACATGAAAGGTTTTTAGACTCACGACCGGATCAATCAAATTTTAAAACAAAATAGTTTCAATTTAGGAGAAAAAAAAATGGCTACGTGCTCACACTAACAAAATTTTATGAAAAATAATTTAGTAATTGTAATTGACTTCACGCGGATTGGTAATTGTAATATATATATATATATATATATATATATATATATATATATATATATACATATATATATATATATATATATATATATATACATATATTATAGCTGACCCGGCAAACGTTGTTTTGCTAAGTAAGGTATATTCTAAACAATTCCTAGAGAATCAAAAATATGAATACTTTAAGTGTATAAAAGATGTGTTATTTGAATGCTATATACAAAGAGGTATTATAAAAACAATAAACCCCATTAGTTTGTCTATACAATCAAATTGGAAGTTTTATACACTTTCTATAGAAAACATGGTATAATCCAATCCAAATCTTTTTTGGTCTTTCGACTTATTGATCACGTTTCAAGTTTTTCAGATTCTTTTTGGATTCTGGATTTTGTAACGGCCAGGTGACAAACAAGTTTAATGTCTTATTTTAATTTCAAAGGTATTTTACAAAATACCAACGGAGTAAAATACTTTTATTATGAAAGAACTAAGACCGGCCAAATCGGTTTAGCCGTTTTCGAGTTTTAGCGAATCATTTTATCGAGAGCTCCATTTTTATATATAAGATATATATATATATATATATATATATATATATATTAGTGCGGGTCGATTATAAAGTCGCTTAGGCACATATGATTTTCGGATACTAGAAATCAAAATAAGATACTTTGCTGAAGAAACCATACCTTCAAAATAAATTGTGATGTCCCGTGCATTGACTCAAAAATAAGGGTTGAATTTTGATAATTCCGTTTTGGCCCATTTAGAGTGCTGCAATCGGGTCCAATTTTTGAATGGGAGACCTTTAAGGTAAGGTCCAAGGAAGTGAACAATGGGCATGGGTAAATCGACCTTTCAAAGTTAGTGGAGTGTCGGTCAAAACAGGATTTTTCAAAATTTGACTCAATCTTCAAATCAATGCACGGGACTTCAAAATTCATTTTAGAGATATGGTTTCTTCGGCAAAGTATCTGATTCTGATCCCTAGTATCCGAAAATCATATGTGCCTATGTGCCCTTTTTTAACCTTACAAATCGATCCGCCCGATATATATCTGTGTATATATGTTTTTTTTTTCAAACCATCCGTCGATAATCCAAAATAATTACCAATATATTTTTTCTGTTCTAAAATAATTTCGAATTTCATAAGGAACTATATAATTATAAAAACTGTTTATAAATAACATAAATATATGTATGTTCTTTAGTTTATAGTATGTGATTATCATAATATATATGATATTTTTGGTTCGGTATTCGTTGCATTACAATTTTTATTTGCAGCTGCAATGGTGGCTATTACCCATTTGATAACTGCCGGAGCATTACAGCAAGACAATGCACTTGCAGCTGCTGATCATGCAGGCGAAATAGGCAATGTTGGAGGTAGCACATTGGCTCAAATGCCTGCTACAGGTATGACTTATGCGAATTAAAACTTTAATATATAATTAAAAATAATATATAATTAAAAATAAATTCTTTAAGTATTAATTGTCAAATTTGATTAAAAAATTAACGACCAACACGATCAGATTTGACACTTGCTTCACTTATGTTTTTGTCATCGTACTAATGGCATTGCGATAAAAAGATTGATCACACATTTTCTACACAATTCGAAAAAATTGTTGGTGGCACATAAGATATTGATAATCACTAATAAATCTCAGAATAAATTAATCCACCTACAAATAATAATCCTCAGGTGCCAAAGCTTTAGCATCGGCAGCAGGTGTAGGACTCGATTTTAGTCAAGGAAATCTAAATGAATTCAAGATGATTTCATCGGGTTTGGATATGCAAGGTGGTAAATCAAATTCTGAAAAGTAAAGTTGAAGACATGTCTGAAGACAGTGCAAAGAATTAATAAGATGCTAAACCATCTAATTTTCTCATGCCTGATCAGAATGGAGGTTATAACATAAGATAACAGAGTATTTGTAAAATAGTATATAGAAAATGATACGAATAAAAATATATTTTGCTTTATTAACTTCCCGAAGGAGAAGTTTGTTTTTATCAAAAAATCCTATTTGCCCATTTTATGTTTTCTCGACGTTTCAAGCTATTCTGAATCTAATAAGACAAAATTTTGAAAAAGTATGGGTAAAGTGTAAAATTTTTCGTCCACGTTTTAGCTTACAATACTGAATCAATTTAAAAAAAATCGAAAACTATTCGAAAGATATTAGTAGGGAATGATACTAATTAGTTTAACCGAGCCATTTTCTTGCAAATAAATGTTGAAAAAAAAATTGCCGAATTTTTTCGCGATAGATATCATGGCCTTATAGAACATACTGAAATATTATGGCCCTATAGCAAGTAGTTTTGAAAACTTATCAAAGTTTGGAATAACAACATCAAAATTTGTGTCAAAAGTTGCTTTTGACATGTGATATGTCAAACATTGACAATTTATTAAAATGTGGAATAATGACACAAGCACGTGTCTGTACAATATAATTAATATTATTACAGATAATCTAAATGTGTTTGAGAAAATTCAATTGGAGGAGGCAAAATGCCACTTTCAACTAGTTTATTTTATTATTTAAACATCAATCCGAACTATTCTCAGTGTTTTAGCGTTTGAGATGAATTTTCTATTACCTAGTTATATAATAAAGCAACTTTCCCTATATGATGAAATTTTCACTTTATATACATGTAATGAGGAGGATGGTATGTGGTAATATAATTACATCAATGTCGCAAATGGTAATTGCACTTATTATATACATAAATTCATGAGCCTTACATCAGTTTACCAAGTAATAATATCAAATACTATTTCATTAAATTGCGCATTTTACAGAAAGAAAAGGATTTAAAAGTAAAATAGCTCAAATAAACAATTACACATATTAAATTAAATTTTCATCAGACTCTACTACTGTTAAAGATACAGTAATAACAAAAGATAATAATAGAGTAGTAATAAAAAGATATCTTAAAATAGACATAGAACGATAAAATAATAAAGAAAGTAGTAGTACCTTAAGACAATTTGCTGAAACTTTCCTTAGCGAAAATCTTTTTTTATTTAATTTTTTGAGAACTTTGAAAACATTAAATTTCTGAGAATTTTCTTTAGTTTTAATTTGAATGTTTTAAAAAATTTGAAATGTTTTTTATATTTTGAAAATTTTGAACTTTTTTTAAAGCAATTCCGATGCGCAGTGTTTTAGAGACAAAATATCGAAAAATCAATACGAACTGAATGTTTTTGAATTATTTAAATATTGTAAAATTAAAATAAATAAATTAAATATTGATGACTCTTTAATCATAAATTAATATTTAAAAATTTTCATTTTCATTTTCGCGATTACCATAACGTACCCTACGGAAAGTTAAATTATAAAACCATAATACCAACGATCAAAATGTTTAACTTTAAATTATGATCATATATCCTTAAAAATCAGTGCAATAAAACTCAAATTTAAATTGATTCCGTATTAGTGCACTTGAAAAAAATAACTACATCTAAGCAAAACATGACATATAGTTCACGATGTAATTACTTGAATAATTGCTTTAACCTTGTCATTTTTATAATCGATAGAAATACGAAAGCACTTAAAAAAGTAGAACACAAAAATCCTTGCAAATTATACACTAAACCAAAATTATGTCAAGTGAATGCAGATAACCATATTGAAACCCAAGTACACATATGCAACCTTTTAGGCAGAAATAGATAATAACTAAACAACTACGTGCAACTTTTCAGTATTTAACTATATTAACATAGGCAAACAACGCGTCAGTCTAATATTTTTGTATGATTTTAAGCTGCAGTTTGTTCAAGTGAAATTTTACTAAAAGTATTTAAATTGATCATGATTAAGCAATTATTTATATTTGCAATATTTTGTAGAGTTGCTGTTCACGGATTAGTAAGTAGTAAAATATTTTTTCCAATATTTAGTAACTATTTTTATAATAATAAAACACCATTTTTAGACAGTATGAGTTAAAAAAATTATTGTACATCAACAAATTGCTCTCACATAAAACACTATAAAAATAGATCATAAAAATTATAAAAATGATGATGCTTCGTTGTTGATAAATAATCTAATTTTTAGATTATTTATCATTTTTATATTATCTGATTTTTAGATTTTAGTTTTGATGTTTTAGAAACGATTATGATGGTAACTTGTGTGATAATCAATTGGAATGATGATTATTTTCTTCTAATTTTCTTATATTGATTTCCTTTTCTCCTGCTTAGAGGATGAACTAAATTGTTGCATTTCTGAATGCGTGTGGTAGCTGTCTTATATTAATAATATAAATATAAATTTGAAAATAAATAAATATAACAAACTATCATAAATAATTATTGTTCATAGATATCATGTAATTTACCTAATAAAATGCTGGAGTGTCAGAACCAAACAGCTTCCTAAATATATTTTATTAATATTTTTGATGATTTATAAAATATTAACGAGAAAAAAATAAGTTGAGGTATCTAGGCAATTTTCCTGAACATCATAAATGATATTCTCAAAATTCACGTAGCTTGGTTTAATTCAATATCTAATACGTTATAGTTTTTATGAGTTTTTTATATGAAAACCAGAAAACAACGATATACGCAAAAATAGAAGCAGCTTATATATATATATATATATATATATATATATATATATATATTCCATAATTCACTAACAAATAAAAACTTAACTAATAAAAATAAAAAATAGATGATGATTTAGACACTACTTGTCGCTAAAAAATATTAATATACATAGATTTACTTGATCCATTATTGACAAACAAACTCAATTTTCTTTAATTTAATTTTAATCTGCTCAGACTTTTATTTTGTATATTTTAAGCATATTTAAATAATATGTCTATATATTCAGCAATTGAATTCAGCAAAATCAGTCTCTTTTCAGTGACACAAACTCGAAAAAAAACATTTTTGGTTGATAATATGTGATCTATTATATCATGACATGCGATTTATATTTCAGACCATAATTGATTATACATTATATAAATCTAAATCCCAAAATAATAAGAAAAACTAAAAAATTTTATTCCGAAATGTATTGATTTGTTGACTTTTAAAAAACTGTTAAGGTTTAACTATGATGCAATTAATTGAATCTATTTATTAATACCATAATTTCAAATTTTTTAGAAAATCGGAAGAGAACAATTAGGAATCAGTGATCTGGTCACGGAACATTATAAAATTCTCAAAAATACTGAAGAAATATATAAAAATTATGATGAAAATGTTATACAAAGCTCATCTAAAAAAGATGACACATCCAATAAACGTGACAATGAAAACGCCGTAAACACGAAAAGAAGTAAAATTATTCCAATACCAGATTCAATAAAAGACAAGCTTAATATTAATACTATACTCCATCCTTTAAATGCTACTGCTAGCAATATTATTAAAGAAGTTACAGATTTCAAGAACGAATATTTTCCACCAAATTATATCACAAATACTACTAGTAGTTGCAATATCAACAACACAACGGATATACCTAATAATCTAAATTGGACAAGCACCAAATATACCAATGTATACAATCCTGATTACCCGAGTAAGGTATCAGGAAATAACAGAACAGGTATATTTATAGATGATCCAAGTTTACCACCAGCTGGACCTGATGGGAACCGAAACGTAACAATGAGCACACAGAGAGAAAACAAACAAACAGAAAGATCCTCAGATGCGCAAATTCCTGAAAATTTTCCGGATATGTCAGATCAAAATTTTAATATAAAAAATATTAACAATCCAAAATTTCGTAATGATAAATTCAAGAAAAAACATTTTCGAAATCGCATAGACCGTATAAAAATTAACGATAAACGTTATAAACACTTCGATCATGAAGAGCAAACGCGTCCAAATGGACATGAAGGTAAAGATAAAAATTATAAAGAAGACAAAGAGAGTTTGCAAAATGACTCAGAAGAAACTAGTATGTCAAGCATTGACTACAAATATTCGAAAAATATATTGAATAATAATAATAATCTAATAAATGCGCACAATAATGAACAAGACACCCTTGGCAACACCAAGAATGCAAAGAAGCATTTTTTTCGCAACAGGCAAAAGAAAAAATTTCGAAAAAAGAAACAACGCGAAATTAACTCAAGAGACTTTGTCAAAAAGCATCCTGTTGGGGCAAGTATTCAACAACTTCAACATAAACGGAATAGAAGAGATTTTACTCAATAATGCAAAGTTTTATATGGAAGCTATATTAAAGCTAATGAATAATATTGACGAAATGATTGATAGAATAGAACAAAATTATGAAAATATTGAGAGAAAATATAAAAATGTAGATAAAATAGTTTTGCGCCGATTCAATGAAGAAAAGATTATAGAAAAATATGAAAATATAGACAAGCAAGTACAACCAATAGTTACAAATTTACTAAAACTATAAAACATGAAAACAAATTGTTGACTATTCTGCTGTTAATTTTATTTCTTTATAAAATATATTTATACAGAAAATTATACATTTCATTTAAAACGTATATCACCTTTCCTTCTCCTTACAATCAATGAATTTAAATTACTTGCTTAAATTACTATACTTATTGATTATATAAATATTTAACTATAATTACAATTTTACTTCATGCCAAAGAAACCTGTTTTAGGTTCTTTACTAGAATCTTTGTGACCACCAATATTTTGTTTACTGTTACCACCTGCCGAATCATCATTATGTCGTTCTCCACCATTAAGTCCAGGAATGGTATCCATACCCGGCAAGCCGCCACCAAGTCCGGGAATGCCATCCATTCCGGGTAAGCCACCATCAAGACCGTTAATGCATTCCTTACCAGGCAAGCCTCCATCAGGACCGAGAATGCTATCCATACCAGGTAAGCCACCATCGTGACCAGGAATACTATCCACCCGTGGTAAGCCAGCACCGAGACCAGGAATACTATCCATACCGGGTAAACCGCCATCAAGACCGGGAATGCTATCCATGCCTGGTAAGCCTCCATCAAGACCGGGGATACTATCCATGCCGGGTAAGCCACCATCAAGACCAGGAATGCTATCCATGCCCGGCAATCCGCCATCAAGACCCGGAATGCTATCCATACCGGGCAAGCCGCCATTAAGACCGGGAATGCTATCCGTACCGGGCAAGGTGCCATCAACACCGGGAATGCTATTCATACCTGGTAAGCCTCCATCGAGGCCGGGAATACTATCCATGCCGGGTAAGCCACCTTCAAGACCGGGAATGCTATCAATGCCCGGCAAGCCGCCATCAAGACCCGGAATGCTATCCATACCGGGTAAGCCACCATCAAGACCGGGAATGCTATCTGTACCTGGTAAGCCGCCATCGAGGCCAGGAATGCTATCCATACCGGGTAAACCGCCATCAAGACCGGGAATGCTATCCATGCCGGGCAAGCGGCCATCAAGACCGGGAATGCTATCCATGCCGGGTAAACCGCCATCGAGGCCGGGAATACTATCCATGCCGGGTAAGCCACCATCGAGACCGGGAATGCTATCCATGCCCGGCAAACCGCCATCAAGACCCGGAATGCTATCCATTCCGGGCAAGCCGCCATTAAGACCAGGAATACTATCCACACCGGGCAAGCTGCCGTCAAGACCCGGAATACTATCCATACCGGGCAAGCCACCATCAAGACCGGGAATGCTATCTGTACCTGGTAAGCCGCCATCGAGGCCAGGAATGCTATCCATACCTGGTAAGCCACCATTGAGGCCAGGAATACTATCCATACCGGGTAAACCGCCATCAAGACCGGGAATGCTATCCATGCGGGGCAAGCCGCCATCAAGACCGGGAATGCTATCCATGCCGGGTAAGCCGCCTTCGAGGCCGGGAATACTATCCATGCCGGGTAAGCCGCCTTCGAGGCCGGGAATACTATCCATGCCGGGTAAGCTACCATCGAGACCGGGAATGCTATCTATACCGGGCAAGCCGCCATTAAGACCAGGAATGCTATCCATGCCGGGCAAGTCGCCATCAAGACCCGGTACGTTATCCATACCAGGCAAGCCACCATCAAGACCCGAAATGTTATCCATACCGGGCAAGCCACCATCAAGACCGGGGATGCTATTCGCATCAGGTAAATTACCATTAAGACCGGGAATACTATCCATACCAGGTAACCCGCCATCAACACCAGGAATTCCATCAAGACCGGGGATACTATCCATGCCGGGTAAGCCACCATCATGACCAGGAATGCTATCTATCCCAGGCAGCCCGGCATCAATACCGGGAATGCTATCCATACCTGGCAAACCACCGCCAATACCAGAAAGACTATTCACACCAGAAGAAGCGCCAGATAAGGAAGTCATTTTTTCACTCAGAACATTGCCATTAGTAACGTCTTCAATATCATTATCAGCATTTATTGTTTCTTCTCCGACGCTGTGACTTTCATAGGAATTTCCAGTACTCGATTCTTCGTATGCTGATCGTGGATTATGTGAAGTTTGATCATCATATTTTCCATCATAATTATCAGCATTTTGATGATCAGATGAATGGTCAGATAACCCATGGGAGTTAGTTCCATACTGATCAGATGAGCGATCATCCAGCCCACGGCGGTCATTTCCAAATTGACCAGATAAGCGATCATTCGATTCATGGTAATCAGTTCTATACTGATCAGATGGGCCATCATTTGTCCTATGAGAATTAGTTCCATATTGTTCAGGTATCTCTGAATTCTTACTAGATTGCTCATAATCATGTCCTGAACCACTATGAAGATTATCATTATGAGAAGCTGTTTTTATATTGGGTAAATATGCTGCATTGCTAAAACCGGACCCTAAATTACTATTTTTAGTGCCACTTCGAGCCAGATCTGTACCATAACTCAATCCCGAAGAATCAATACTCGTACTAGACGCGTCAGGTAGATTAAAACTTCCTTTGTTACTAGGTATATTATCAGATGCAAATTCGGTATATTTTTGTCCATTAGTATCTATAACAGTTGAAGGGTCTACTACATGGTTTCCATCACTAATATGTGATACCTCTCCGAAATTTGACAATCCGGAAGGTATAAATCCTGGATTAGCCTTTTAAAAAATACCATATTATGTACTAGTTATATATATATATATATATATATATATATATATATATGTGTGTGTATTTATAATATCTTTAATTTAAAATAGTTATTTATACTTACATTTGATAATCCGATACACCACACAGTAGCATAAAAAATGACAACTTTCTGTGCCATTTTGGCAGACTGTAAAGTACTTACTAAACCCGTATTTTTTATATTTATATACCTACAGACTATTTAATTAAGAAATAAGAGCTCACGGATTTTTTAAGTAAATTCACAAAGTCAACGCAGTTGTTCAAATTATTATATATTCAAATTTACTTTTGGTTCGTATTTTGATGAAAATAATATTGCAATAAGATTCATTGTGATGATAAAATTCAACAAAAGAAAAATTATATAAATCAATATTTATTATTTTGATTTAATTAATTGAATTTTGTTTTCGTATAAGGACAAAGAAAACAAAATAAAGCACCATATTGAATAAAAAATAGACCTTACAAAATGAACTGCGTATGGAAATGCCAAACATTCAATACAAACAACGATAATCAATAGTAGATTTATCAAGTTGCATATTGACATACATATTTTGACTCACTAAAATGAATTAAAAGTGTTTTCAAGTTTTACAGCTGCATCTGGTTCGAAGACAAATCTTAAAATTATCTCTGGACATAATTATATTTAATTATGCCATGAAACTATATTTAAATATATTGTGGTTGAATCATTTCTTTTCATGGCATTAATGTTTAATTAATGACTAACAACTTAAAATAATAATTTTGAAAATTAACGCAAATTTGTTAAACTGTTATTTTATTTTCGTTCATTTCATTATTATTTACATATACAACATGCTCGTTTTCTAGTGAAGTGGCAATGGTATCAATGGAAGCTGTGGCAAATCACAAGGTAGCTCAGGCATAGGTAAAGGCAAGTCACAAGGTGGCTCCGGTTTTGGTAATGGTAAATCGCATGGTGGTTCCGGTTTTGGTAATGGTAAATCGCACGGTGGTTCTGGTTTGGGCACTGGTAAATCACACGGTTCGGGTTTTGGTACCGGTAAATCGCATGGTGGTTCCGGTTTAGGTGCTGGTAAGTCACATGGAAGCGGTTTTGGTATTGGTAAATCGCACGGTGGTTCTGGTTTAGGCACTGGTAAATCGCACGGTGGTTCCGGTTTAGGTGTTGGTAAATCACACGGTTCGGGTTTTGGTACCGGTAAATCGCATGGTGGTTCCGGTTTAGGTGCTGGTAAATCACATGGTAGCGGTTTTGGTGCAGGTAAATCGCACGGTGGTTCAGGTTTTGGAGTTGGTATATCACATGGTGGTTCAGGTTTTGGTGCTGGTAAATCGCATGGTGGTTCAGGTTTTGGAGCTGGTATATCACATGGTGGTTCAGGTTTTGGTACTGGTAAATCGCATGGTGGTTCAGGTTTTGGAGCTGGTAAATCGCATGGTGGTTCCGGTTTTGGTACTGGTAGATCACAAGGCGGTTCTGGTTTTGGAAGCGGCATGTCACATGGATCAGGTTTTGGAATTTCCGGCCAATTTCCCGGTGTCTTAATAATACATTAAAACCATATATATTACTTATACTTAATTAATGAATATATTCCGCAATAGCAAAAATAGGAAAAACTAATTTTTGCTAACTGCAATTATATTTACTTACCGGCTTTGCACAGCAGCTAGATACTGCAATACACAATAGTACGATATTGAACATGATGATCACTGACACTTTCAGACCAGACCCTATCATTTTGTTCTATCTTACCATTTATATATGAAATGATTTGTTTATTTACTCACACATTACGTATATTTACTAGAGTAAAAAATAAATAAAGTTTAACTATTTATAACTCAATTGGCTGTAAATATTATTTGTTTTGAATTACGTACGCACTTCATGTGCAATCAGCTGAAGAAATAGAATTCTTTTTTTGTTATCCCTCGGATATAGAATAAAAATAATTATCATAAAATGAAATAATCAAATGTATCATTTGAGTTTTAGTGAATTTAGAGAAAGTCGTTATTGTTGTAAAACAGTTTGAAAACTTTTTGAGAGCTGGTATAGTAAAAAATTAATAGGAAAATATGCATATGATGTTTGCAGTGCTTTTTGATCATAGGCCCATTCAAATATACAAAACATAAGACAGCATTTTTATTATACTTAATTTTGTACTGCAGAGAAAATTGTTCGGACCAGAGAAAATTAGCATATACCTATGGACTTTTTGGAACTATCAAGTAAAATTTTTCGCAATTCAATATACATATAGCATTTCTTCAAAATTGTCATGCAAAATTTTGATTCAGAAAGTTGAAACTGCACTATATACTTCGAAAGGCCAGATGGTATTACTAAAGATGCTACTTCAGAAATGATTGGATATAAGATCGGTGAAAAAATAAATTATTCAAATAACCACTAAAATGTTTTTTAACGATTTTTAACCACAATTGCCATACAAGTATAATATACATATAAATTTCAAAATAATTTGTATAATTGACCTCATGTGCAAAGCGAAACTTAATGACTTTAATAACTGAATGTTGGGTTATACAAATTCTGTATCTCTATATGTAATATTTCTATCAGAATTGGAAATTATCTGTCAAAGGGATGATTTTGTAATTAAAACTTCTACCCAGAGAGAAAATGGCTCGCAATCAAGCTTGTTTTCTATTCCACTAATCCGGGAAATTTCCACCAAACTTTCAGTGTTTACGACATCGCATATCGCATGGGATGATATATTCCTCTTTATAATATTGATTGGATTGTGAGAAATATTTTGCATTGTGAATTCTGTAAAGCATCAAATGTAGGTAATTACTGCTATTATAGCGGTAGAGAATATGAACAAATTTTGTAATAATACCTTTAAAATACTGGATATTCAACAAAATTCAATAATAAATTTACCGGACCTAACTTCTCCCATGTATTATTATGATACATCAGAAAGATGCACTTAAAATAGATATTTTTGGCGTTTGTTCGTTTTCAAAGTTAGGCTTTATATTTAAAACCCCTGACTGCACAGCAACCACATAGCATTTTCACATATGAAAAAATTTAGCATAGCCTTGCTCTAACATTATTCTATTTTACGGCAGAATTGACTCATTAGCGAAGAACTTTGTTTTCATACATTTTTTGTAATTTTTCATGTAATTCACAGTTGTAGTCACTTATAGTTATTGCTTCTAAGTAAATGATTGTTTCATATTTTAGTGATTTTATTCAATTTAACACTATAAATTAAATTTGTACGAATGTCATAATTATTTATGAAGAAAAAAAATCATTTAACAAACAATGTAGTCGTTTCAACGTTTCAATAAATCATTTATATTTCTGCACTATTTCATTCTCCATAATGTCAACAATATTTTAATTTCCAATTATTTCAATATAATTTATAATTAATTATTAATTAATATCTGGTTTGTTTAATATCGCAAAAGAGAAAAGCATGATTTTCGTTTGAGTGGATGATTGAATGCACTTCATTAAGTTAATTGAAATATTCTGATGAAACAAATTTATAATTTATCATTTGCTCTATATTTAGCATCGTTCACATAAAGGAACTCATAAATGTAGAATTGCATGGGTATACCTTCTGCACACTGAATGCAAGATAGCTTACGAAATGTAAATGTAAGTAATTGTATACTCCTAAATTAATATTTCAGATATAGTTTATATTAACACGTTGCCGCAAAGGACGGCTATAGCTGTCCGATCTTTAGCGATATGTAGGCAAACAACGGCCTAATAATTAATAATTCAATAATAGTTAATATTTTTCACTTCCAAACATACAACTTACACTCGATTTCATCTGCTAATCATAAATAATTAAAAAAAAGTGTGTTTCTGAACACGATCGTCAAATTAAAGGTGTGCGGCAACGTGTTAAACTGATAACTGACAAAATTTTATAATTAGTAAAATGCTGAATACAATGTGGTATGAGTAGCATTTTACCTTGAGACAAGTTGCATGAACTTCCCGACACGCATTCATAGTTAACTTATTCATTAAGAATTGAGATTCAGATATCATTAGGTAAAACGTCCAAATGTTTATTTCGAGAATAAAATGTTTCAACAAATAGTTACTAAATAGTAAGAAACGGCTTGGCAGTTCCTTACCAAAAACTAATCGACACGATTCCCAACCAACATCTTTAGAAAGAATTGTGGTCGAAAAAAGTAAACGAACCTATTCGAATTTTTTGCTAATTATGAATTTCCGGCAAAACTGATAAACGTTTTTAAATTTTTATTTGGCTTAAATTGGCCATTTTAAAAAAAAATTTCGACGAAGGAGCAATGATCGGCTCACATACACGATCACACAAACTTTTCCAAAGGTCTCGTTCAGTTTAGAATGACTTGAAACGTCAAGACAAAATAAAAATCGCAAATCTGGCAAAATCACAAACTTCTCCTGTGGGAAGTTAATAAATATAATAATAATTAATCTCAAAAATTTTATCAAAAGTTGTTGATTATGGTTAGCAGATTTGTAAGAACTAGCAAATAAAAGTTAATTTTGCAATTGTACAGGATCCACTAGCTGTTTGTTTACAGTAGATCAATATTTTCAGATGGCCCACCCAGCATTGCCAAATGTTAGATCAACATTGACTCTCGATATCTGTGTAAAACCTCAAATAATGCATAAGAGAAACAATTAACAGTAATTAGGTTATTAAATAGACACTGATCTAATTTTAACCAATCATACTTTGATAAAACTGATCGTTTGTTCAAAATATTTACAAAAGAAAATTTTATAAAATTATTGAATTGAAATATGTAGATGCAGAGTTCTTTTTGGCAAGTTGCAAATATTCCAAATCCAATTATTTACAGAGGTTTTAAATATATCAATCTTTAATAACGTGTAACAATTTTTGAGATTGCCAAATAGCTTGAATAATGTAAAAATCACACTTGAGGTTAGTTATTAACGGAATCTGTCAAATTTTCGTGTGTAGAAATACCATTATTGGTTCTCTAAATATACTAATTCAAAAATAAAACTTCTACAAAAAGCCCCTTGTAGCTCGAGTATATATTACATATACTACTGACATTATTATATATATTTAGATATGTGAAAGTGAAATATTATATAATAAACTTGAGATTAATTCAAATTATAGGGCTCGCCCGTAGGTAAACGGTTAAGAGCGGCGGGACCTGAATCAGAGGTTCCGGGTTCGATACCCACTTCGAGCAGCCTGTTGTCAGACAGCAGTGACAACGATTTTCACTTGGAAATATAGATAGCAATATGTTTCCAAGTGCAAATAGCCCTTGCCCGGCATTGCTGCACCAATAAAAAGTCAGCCCTATTAGATTAATTCTAATAACAAAAATCATCAAATATGGATGGATTAACCATAGGGTTACCATCTAAAAAATACGAAGTAAAGAGAAGTTTCAGCCCAACAGCTCATAGGACGAAAGGTTCTGATTGTCGTTAAAAAAATATCAAAAAAAAATTAAATTATAAATAAATTTTATTTTACAATTTAATATTATTTTAATGCCAAAATTTTTCACATAGAAGTTTTATCTGATTAACGATACAACAACAGAAGTTATATAATCCACATTTTTATATCTATATGTAAATAATATGCTAGTTCAAAGGTAAGCCAAGATTCTCAAACCATTTTCATCCCAAAACGTAATAAAAAAGACATCTAGAAATTTGATTTGTTTCTGATATGATATAAGATTCAATTTTATTACTTTTGTGCGCCTGAAAATTTTCTGGAAATGTATGTTGGAGTACAGATATATGTCCATATGATTCTTCTTGTAAAATTTAGTAATGATTTTTCAATATATACTTTTATTACTTATTCTGTATTAAATTCCAATACTATTATAAATCATAAAATATAAATCGTTGTGATTATTATATGAAATCAACAAATATAAAAACATGGCACACTTTTTGATAGTTATTAGAAAAAATTATACTGTGATTGATATGATTTTGTGAGCTATAAATTTTTAATATTTTATAATTTAATATTTATAATTTGTATAAATTTTCTTTATTTTCTAGTATTACTACTTTTACGACATGGGTAATATTTGTAATAATGTTCTTCTATTAACCTTTATTGATAAATCTTTTTATAGGCAATTATTATAATAATTGCAATCTTGACGTGATGTTATAAAACGATATAAATATTTGACATTATAAACACTCGCAAACATAGAATATTTTCCCGCAACCCCATTTGGGGTCGCGACCCATAGTTAAAGAAGCCCTTGTTTATGCTGTTTGAAAGAAATATTATGTAATAATAATATTAATACGAAATTTTTAATTTATTATACAGCTTTTTGAATTAAAAATTTTGTATTAATATTATTATTACATAAGATTTCAAACAGCATAAACAAGGACTTCATTAACTATGGGTCGCGACCCCAAATGGGGTTACGGGGATAAATTCTATGTTTACGAGTGATTTTAATGTCAAATATTTATATCGTTTTATAACATCACGTCTTGATTTTTGTATGTTCTCAACAAATTCTTAAACTATATAGTTTCATGCATATGTACATGTTTATTGTTACTAAATATATAAATTATATATATATATATATATATATATCTATATATATATATATATATATATATATATATATATATGTATGTGGGGTCGTCCAGAAACTCGCAATTGTAAATGAGTCCCGAAGAACAAAATTTCAAAAAGCCCTGGGCATAACCTTATTCAATATTTTTCTGTTTTATCATTTGCTAAGAAATCATTACTGTATGCAAAAACATTTTAAAAACACTGAATGCGGATATTATTATATAATTCCACAATATAAACAAATTGTGAATTTATAGTATCAGGAATATATTGTACATATTGAGTATTCGTTTTTGTATGAGGTTTTGGTATAAGATTTTTGCAAATTGGTTAGAAAATGCTTTTTGTCATACAATTTTACATCAAAATCATAGAAATCAACTATTCAATATATTATATTAAATAATTAACATATGATAACATATGAATTAGCATATGAAATATTTTGATTAATTATACAAAATAATATTTTGCTTTTTAAACTTCCACAAGAAGAAGTTTATATTTTTGCGAACGAGTTCTATAATCTTTTGAATGAAATTTTTGATGATTTTTCTTACGATTTTGATGAAACTTAGAATAGCAATAGAATTCGTAGTCTGAAATAACATACTGAAATGTTATAGGACTAAGAAAAATGGTTCAATTATAAAAATTCACGCAAATTTAAAAATCCGCTGTGCGGTTAAGCGATTCTAACTAGAATCTATGACGAAGCATCTGAACGTTCTGTGGTGTTTCGTAAGTAGCTACTGATTACAGCTGACGTCCAATACAAAATACATGAAATGAAATGTGTTATTTTCGAAGTAACAGTTGAATATTTTACTTAAATATCTATATATCAATAATAGATTTAGTTAATTATGTGTACGTATCGAGAAGTTTATGCAACTTTCCTAAAGGCAAAATGCTACTTACAACTAGTTCCGATTTGTGTGACCTCTTTGATATAATATATAATAATAATATAGACGCTTGGAACCGAATTCTTTTTTTACATTAATTGAAGATTAATATGTAAATTTGTATGGTATTTGTATTTTATCAAAACCATACAAAGTCTCAATAAATTGCACCTTGTATTATATTTATTAATATTTGTTCAATTTTGATAACCATATTATATCAATAAAATCTTGTTAATTGAAGCGTTAAAAATGAAACATATGTGTATACATTTCCAAATGCTTCCACAAATGTTTGATTGTAATATGATAATTACTGGTGCATTAAACAAATTTAACTAACAGCATTTCAGGCAAATAATTAAACACAGTATAAAACATATGTTTTAAATTAATTTATCGCGCACACTATAATAAAATTTAATCAAATGGACGTGGTCAGTAGAATTAAATTAAAATTGTGACTTACCAGAATAAATTTTTGTAGGGAGGCGCCAAGTGTATATTCCGCGGTTATTTTTCAGAACTCACAAATCAAGTCATTAGATTTAATCACATTACAGTCAAAGATCATGAATTAACACACATTTTAATTTTTAAATTATTTTTTTAATAACATAAATAAAAAATATTAATTTATACTAAATTATGTAATTAAACTAAAAAAAAAATCATTAGTCAATAAATCTATCGACGGTATTTTGTATGTATACAGTAAACACTTTTTAAAAGTATATGAACACAATTTTATTAAATAACCTTAAATTGAGTAATTTTATCGAAACACAAATTATGTAAACAATGTCAGTTTAATTCAAATAATCACTAGGTCCAAAATCAGCTCATACTTATCCAAATAATTAACTCGTTTTTAATATAGAACATTACCTCGTTTAATATTTTTATTAAATCTGATTCCTACAAGACTCGGTCTGGCGAACATCATTGATGTTCGTTCGCGAACTGTGCGAGATTGTGTTTTATATAAGAGCTCTTCAGGGTTGTTGAAAACCCCTGGGACTTTGTAAGAAAACTGATTTCATTGGTCAGCGGAAAATTTTACCGTCACATGGTACATGTGGGAAATACATGGATACATGTTAAGGACTCTTTTATTGCGACTTTGCTAATGAGGTTTGGGTAAGGGTACTGATTGCAAAATTTAATTAAATAATTTTGCATGGGTTTTAGTAGTGGTTTAAGGTGGAATATATAATTTAAATACTAAATACACACATATATTTTGTTACTTATATATGCTAATTAATATTTTTGACAAACAGGATCAATTTGTACATTTGTTATACAATACAAAGTATATATTATATTAATTTAATCAATTATTTGATTGTTAACAAAATATATATATATATATAATTTTTTTCATTAGTTTTATTACTTCTAGTAAAGGGATTTAACACGTTAATCGCCACCATAATATCAGAAAAAAATTCACATGAGCCACGGTAATTTTATTAGATTATTTAGTTGAAAATGTATCAAGAAAACCTAAATATCAGAGGAAAAAAAACTGCCAAAACTCCTGGAAAACCACCGTTTTTTATGTCACACATACATGATTATATTAATATGGTCACATAATATTAAAACTTTTTATTTCGAAAAGCCAAAAAATTAGCAAGTCAATTTGTCAAATATATTACAAATATGACTGATATGGCAATCAACGTGGTAAAGTTGAAAATATTTTAATTTAGGTGTTAAAAGTATTTGCTCTCATGTAGAGGGAAGTCCCGTAACGCCGGACGGCACCTAGTGCCGAACACTCTATTTAACGCGTATTATTTAAGCGAGTATAAATCTTTTCATTTCAAAATATAAGTGAAAGGGGCACGGAAGATACACCGGTGCAGGATCAAAAAATTTATCTGTGTATTGCAGCTTTAACTCTTTGAAATTCTGTAAATAATTATGAAAAAAAATAATATTTTGACTCCTTAAATACACAAATACAAATCTTTATTTATAAATTAAATTAATAATGAGAAACGTAGCGGAAGCAATGATTTTAAAGAAATCTTTATAAGGTGAAGATGTCCTCATTCCTCAAATGCCCATAATTCGGACAGATATAGCATTTCAATTTAAAAGATTGTTATTTTCAGTTGGTCTGAAATTCGAATTCACAATCAATAAACCTAAAGGTCAATCTTTAGATTTGAGAGGTTTAGAGATCTTTAGATTCTAAATCAATCAATTTTTCGATTTGAGAAGTTTTGCTTTTCATACAGACAACCAGGTACTCTTTATATCTATGCAGCCAGTGAAAAAAATACTGTGTATTCACAAATATTGCAAAATTAGAATTTTATGAAATTTATTCATTTTGTTGCTCATCTCTTAATCATTTAATCACAACGTGTCACTCAAAACGTGGCAGAAAACATCTAATATTTTATAAATTTAAATTACACGGTTAAATGCCTTCTTGTTAAGAAAACGACATAAAATTAAATTTTTAAAAACCAGTATTTAAATTTTAAATCAAAGTTTATTTTACAATAAATTTAGATGTAGTTTTGTAAATATTGAGCTATTTTTTACTAAACGTATTTTTTTATATTGCAAATCAATTTGCAAATTAAATTTTTAAAATTATCATTTATGAGTATATTTTATGCTTGTTAAGAACATACTTCAATATTTCATGAAATTATTATAAAAATTTAACTTAAAAAAGAAAGTAATTTTAATGAAAACGTGAGGATATTATAACTTAATTTGCAAAGAATGTGAATGAAGCATTTCACTTATTGTTCTACTATTTTATTTCATCTTTAGGAAAGAATTCTTTAAGAATTTAGAACTTTGAATCGATTTTCTTAAGAATTTAGAACTTCAATCTAGAAGAATGTTTAAGTTTTTAATTCACTTATTGTCTTTTATTTTTATTTTATTTCATCTAGATTTGATTTTTTCAAGAATTTACAAGAATGTAAGACAATTTTGAAGAATTTTGCATAAATGTAAGACAAATTGTTTATGGTCTTATTATTTTATACTAATTGGATTGGATTTTATTTATATGTGTAAATTTAAAAAAAATAAAAGGTGTCTGATTGTATATTGATAGAATTTGATAAACTGTATAATTATAATATCATTACACGTCATAATAACAATTTTATATTTTTTGGTAATTTTATATTATATGATTATTTTACTAATAAATTTATTTTTCATCTGTACATAAATAAAGACCGAGCGATATGTCGACGCCCGTGAAACTGCGCGCGTGCGCATTGAGTAAGGTAAGGGTTGTGGGATAACCCATATTCCTCACAATGTACGATATGCCGAGGTGTGTATGCTGTATTCTTTCTTGGGTCGCACACGTTGAATACACACATGCAGAAAATGAAAATTTTCAGATCATTATAATGGACGCACATCCAACTGGAAGAGTTATAGTAATATAAAACTTTTTTTAATTGCGCCAGATTACATACTGATAAGTAATAAACATACACAGTCGCCATTCTAAATTATGACATCTTTTGTGTCAAAGTTGTTATTGAATTACAACTAAATTGAAGTGGTGATTGGATTGTCTTCGGTCATTTAGATAATAATGAAAGATAATTTCGCTGAATTTGATGCTAATTTTCTGATCCTAAAAACTTATCCATAACGGATGGCATGGCTATATAGGTCTACCATTAAAACAAAAAAATAACTAAACCGAAACTTAAGTAGTTGCAAATAGCATTTTGCACTAAGGCAAGTTGCATGAACTTTACGATACCTATTCATAATCAACTTAATAATAAAAAATTTAATTTTATTTATTTAGATATAAAATTCAATTGGACATAAAATTTTTGCTTCAATTAAAAATTTCAAATAAACTTCTAATATCTGTAATTGTTTAAGAAGTTTCATTTCATCCATTTCGTGTTCTACAAATAAATTTTATTCAAGTGTCAACTGTAATCAGTATGCACCATGTATGTATCTACAAAACAAAGAAGGCGGATTCCCATTAGAATCGCGTAAATGCCCGGCGAAATTCTAAATACTGATGATTAGGCGCTTATCGTAGGCCTAAAATATTTCAGCATGTTATTTCCAACTTTGAAATCAACCGCCATACAAAGTTTCTACAAAATCGTCAGGAATAAAAATTCAACTTTTGATTACGAAAAAACGGCCTAGCCGATTCTAAAATCGTATCTATAACAAATAAAACGATTCCTTATAGCACTTTCATTTGTTAGCCCTTATGTTCTGTTTATTTCAAAAATAAAATTTCCGCGATCACTAAAAATTATTTAATTTGAATTCCAATTGATGTCATTCGAACATACTTATAATATCTGTAAATAAAATTAAGTGATTAAGTTATATAACACATTTCATTTCATTCGTTCCAAGCTCTAACGACGTATTTTATTTAAATACGAAAGACATAGATTCTGATTAAAATCGCTCAAACGCGGGGCGCAATTCCAAACTTTGGTGAAATTTTATCATTCAGCCGCTTATCTTAAGCTATATTTCAGAATGTTTTTAAGCCTATGGTATCAATCGTCATACAAAGTTTCATCAAAATCATCAAAAAAAAATTTAACATTTAATTACGAAAAAACAGTCCGGCCAATGTTCACCAAATACTAATCAACGCGATTCCCAATAAATATCTTTCAAATAGTTTTAGAATATTTATAATTAAGTTGATTAAAAATTGAGAGCTAAAACGAGGATAAAGAAGTATACTTTTCTGCTAATTACAAAGAAACGGTTAGGCTGATTTTCGCACAAAACTGGCACACTAATCCTTATCAACCTTCATCGAATGTCTTTTGAAATACACACATTTTTTTTTAAATCTTCTTTCTTTCTTGAAAATATGTCGACAGTAAATCGACATAAGTGTGCACACATCTTTAAATTTAGTCTCATTCCATTCAGAATGACTTGAAAGGTCAAGAAACCATAAAATTAGTAAAGGGGAAATTGAAAATTGCTCAGAAGGTAGAAAATTGCATTCAATAACATTTAAATCACTTAAGTAACTATTACAATTGTTATAGTATATATCATATGTATATGTATGAAGAAAGGCCTCTACTAAGCACAATCCTGAAAAGAAAAGGAAACTGGATCGGACGCATTCTGCAAAAAGAGTGTCTCCTGCACGACGTCATTGAAGGCAAAATAGAAAAACTGAAAGGACTTACGCGGGAACTGAGAGCCGAAGCACAGGTCCAGAATTCATAAAAGAAAATACATAAAAATGAATATAAAGTGATTAATGGTCATTAATTAATGGTTATCAAACGGTTATGGGAATAATAAACAAGGGAGGTGAGGAAAATCATTGATTTTGTGGTGCTGCCATACCCTGGACCTGCCTTCAGGCAGACTACTATTTATTATTATTATTATTATATCATATCATGACTAATACTCTTAATCAGTTTGTTTTTATTGAACAGTAATCAGAACTTGAGTCGTATTATCTCTTGTAATGATTCTTCTTAACTACGTGGCCTTTTTAATAAGAAACCTAATTCCTAATCCATCTATTTTTAATAGATTTTTCTAAACACATTTTCACCATTACGTAAGAGAAATTTACAATCAAATGTTAATCTAAAATTGAATTCCTGTATTTCTATGTATATTATATGTATGAATAATTATAATGAGATGCAATAATTATCAGTGCAGGGTATTAAACATCATTTTTAAATAACTTATTAACAATGACATAATTAATAAGATCGTAATACTAACGATGACATATTGAAATGTCCAATAAATGAACAATCCGTGAATGGATATAGACATTGAGTTAATTAGTTTGTTAATTAACAGTGGCTTTTCAAAAGAAAATCCAGTGTTTACATTACATATAAATTTGTGAACCAAATTATGAAGTATAACTATGAAAAAACTATAATATGCATATGGCATATACAATTATAAACACAAGTGCACTAAACATTCACATGCGTATACACAGGGCCGGTCCTACCTTGAATGCGGTGCATGCGAAAAATGCGTGCGCACCCCTTAGGGGACTATAATATAGTTTTTCCAATATCATTTAAGAAATGTATGATTTTTTGCATATTTTACTAATCCTTGTACAACTTTTTAAAATGCGTTAAAATTTACCTTTAAAACAACAATCTGACACGATGGGAAAGTGAACATAAATACATTCAATTCGGCTCTCACGATATCAATGGGAAAAGTGTTCGATGAAATTTTGGATTTTATAAATTTATTTTTTATTTGAAAATTAAATTAAAATATTCCAATATAAAGTGCCGGTGTTATGTTTAATAATGAAAGGCTAGAATTATTTGCTCTTTATGATTTGCTCAATATAATAAATCGCATAAAATCCCCAAAATATATACAGTAGAAACTCGATTAACCGAACTAATTGTAGTCGATGGGCATTCGGATATTAGAAAATCCGAATAATCGAATGTATGGAGAATAATGTTGAATATTTATTAAAAATAACAAATACATACATAGATATCAACTAAAATCAATGTTTATTAGGAAATTAACACTTCCTTATGCATGTACATAGTTTTTTAGACTAAATTACATACAAATACTAAACTTCAGCATTGATTATGGAAAAATTCGAATTGTAGGTATGTACATACATATAAATTGGTTGCGATTGTCAGTCCGGATAATTGCGAATCCGAATAGCTGAGATCCGGATAAACGATATTCTACTGTAAGTAAAATGTTTCAAAACCCAAATATTAATATTACACATGCGTTGGAAATAATTTAAAATTTAAAAATATCCTTGCAAGAAGTAATGATAATACTGAAATTTTTAGATGTCCTAAAAAATTCGGGTTGTATTTAAAAATTTAAAAATAGTTCGGAAGAAGGCGCAACAATTCGATTATGAGACCCCTCGAATCACCTTGATCTTCTAAATAAATTTACAATCAATGTATTTTATGCACTTTTAGATTGTATCTAATTTTTTGTGTACTAAATATAGAATTATTAAAAAGTATTTAGAAAAATTAATGAAAATGTTAATTTTTAATAATAAACTGTTAAAACAGTCAAAATAATTCGGGAGGAGGGCGTCAGAAAAAAAATGGCATTTGGGCGCTGAAGACCCAAGGATCTGCATATACATACGCATAACGCATACCATATTGTAGTATTGTAAATCATAAAATAAAATCATTTATTATATGATTGAATATTGTATTAAATCTATTAAATTAGTTCTCTTCAGACTCATATCATACGCGGTTGCAATAAATCGAATATTTAACAAACAGAAACAAATTTTTTCTTACCTTCGAATGAATTCTGCTACAATATTTGATCGGATTTTCGAATTAAAGTCCAGTTCAAAGCCATTTTATATCTTTTACGCCAAATCGTGTTTTAGTTATATAACTAAGTAAACACAAAAGTATTTTTCTGTCTAACACTGAATTGAATATTATTTTATTGTACATTTCAACATGCATAATTTTAAGGTTACAATTTTCTATGAATTGTTCGTAATGTATCACCACAATAACACAATTTGGCAGTTGAATACAATTTCAAATTAACAAAGATAAACGTCAGTAAGCACACGATAGCTTGTAACATTGTCGAATAACAATTAAAACCATCACTAAAACACTAAAACTATGTTTGTATCCAACGCTCAAATGTCATATCATTACCATCCATTGTTGTTTTGACGTTGGTAATGTTGGTATCCATGGCCAAGGTGATGGTGAGTGAAGTTAGCAATTTAACATCCGTCATACTTTAGTGCCAATGCCAGACATAACTAAATAAAATTAATGCATATGGAAATAAATAAAATATTATTAAGCGAATGCTAGTTGTAACTGTGTATTTGTCACTAAGATAAAAATGTCTTTATCAAGGTTTGTGCAATAATTTACAAGTGGCTTATTAACTTCGACAAAATAATTTAACAACAATGGCTGATTTACAATTGATTGTTTCAGTATTTTACCAGCCCCTTCGAGACCCGCTTGGGATCGAGATGAACAAAGACGCATACAAGCACCACCCGTGGGAGCTCTTGTTTCAGCAAGAATTGCTGCGCCTCCTTATGGACAAAGGAGAGGTTGGGTTCCACGACAAGAACAAGATTTTGGAGGTCATTTTAATAGCCTAATTCGATATACTATGAAAACTGTATGTTATATGTGGTAAAAAATATGTTGCAGATGGCGGAGCTTTTCCAGAAATTATGGTGGCACAATACCCATTAGGTATGGGAGCGCCTAATAGTAACAAAGGTACTTCGAATGCACTGGCCGTGCAACTTGACCAATCCGGGAAGATTAAATATGATGCAATTGCTAGACAAGGGCATTCTAAGGATAAAGTATGTATATATTGATATATTAGTGCTAAAGTTTATGTTAGAAAAAACAATAGCAGCAAAACAGATTGTAAAGCAATGTTACTTTACATCAATTACGGAGCGAAGTGAATTGCTGACAGAGGCAAAGATAATTAACATAAAGTTGTGTGAATGTGTTATTTTGCTTTAATAAATTTTGTGTTACTTTGCTCTGAAATAAGTTTTGCTAATTAAACAAAGTATCACCATAACGTGACAAAGAGCTATTTTCATAATCTAGATTTAGTGAAATAATGAATTACTATTTTCAGATTGTGTATTCAAGTTTAAGTGCTTTATTACCTGCAGAAGTACTTAATGATGATGCACCAGAATTACAAAAGCCAGATGAAGAAACTATTAAGGAAAATATGGAAAAAACACGATTGGCACTAGAAAAAATCACTAGTGCAAAAATTCAAGCTGCTATGCCAGTACGTGCTGCTGATAAACAAGCACCAGCACAATATATAAGATACACACCTTCGCAGCAAGGCGATCAGTTTAATTCTGGAGCAAAACAACGTGTTATAAGGTTAGTGGCTTTATATTGAAGTTTTCTGTGTAATTTAATCTAGCATATAATACTTTTAATAAAACAGAATGGTTGAAGCACAAGTTGATCCAATGGAACCCCCTCGGTTCAAAATAAATAAAAAGATTCCAAGAGGTGCTCCATCTCCACCTGCGCCTGTATTGCACAGTCCTTCAAGAAAAGTATCAGTTAAAGAACAACGTGAATGGAAAGTTCCTCCTTGTATATCTAATTGGAAGAACGCTAAAGGTAATATTTTTTTTATTCATAAAATCATACAAAATGTGAGTAAGCTTTTTAAAATAACTTTTATTATGCTAATTATTTATGTTTTGCTAAATGTTGTTGAAAATTTAAGAAACATGGTAGTAATTGATATAATCTTCTGAAATATGATGAAGCAGTTCTGTGAAAATATTAATAAACTCAAGTTGCAAACACAAATGGTCACATTGCAAAGTACCATTTTATTTGACTAATAATTTCTACTAATGATTTCAGGCTACACAATACCCTTGGATAAGCGTTTGGCTGCTGATGGCAGAGGTTTACAGCAAGTTCATATCAATGAAAATTTTGCTAAATTGGCAGAAGCTTTATATATTGCTGATAGGTAAGATGTTTTGCAAATTGCCCTTTATATTATTTGTAAGAATATGTAAATACTTCTATGTTCCCTAAAAATCTATTTCTTCTTTAGAAAAGCTCGTGAAGCTGTCGAAATGAGAGCTCAACTCGAGAAGAAATTAGCTCAAAAAGAGAAAGAAAAGAAAGAAGATAGTTTACGTCAACTTGCTCAAAGAGCTCGTGAAGAAAGAGCTGGTATCAGGCAAATTGATCCTGCTGGTGAAACAGTCATTCCAAGTGAAATGAAAGAACGAGATGAATTAAGAGCTGAAAGGCACAGAGAAAGAGCTAGAGAAAGAAACTTGGCCAGAGCTGGTGCTGAGAAAAGGGGTAAACTGCAACGAGAGAGGGAACGAGATATTAGTGAGCAGGTAAAGATATTTGGAAATAGTAGTTGAAACAAATATCAAGAGGCTTTTTTAGTTTTTATTTATTTTATTTCAGAAGTTGTGATCAATAGTTGAATTAGACTTTTATAATATTTTTGCAACTTAGTATAGCAATATGAAAAATTCTTTTTCTATTTTAGATTGCCTTGGGTCTTCCTGCAAAAACTATTGCGGAGGGAGGACAATTTGATCAAAGATTATTCAATACTACAAAGGGAATGGACTCTGGTCTGTATTTATGCATCTTTATATTATATAAAGTATAGAGTTGAATACAAAAAATTTATTTGTAATTTAATTTATAGGTTATGGAGATGATGAGCAATACAATGTATATGATAAACCATGGAGGGATGCAAACTCTATTGGTTCTCACATATATCGTCCCAGCAAAAACATTGATCAAGACAATTATGGTGGAGATCTTGAGAAAATTGTTAACACAAATAGGTATATGAACTGTAATACACTAAGATTAAATTCAATTCTTGTTGCATATTTTTTAAATGCTGAATCAAATGAAATAATTTTTAAAAATTATAACAGATATTATGTTTTTATTTTTATTTTTTAGATTTGTCCCAGATAAAGATTTTAGTGGTGTGGACAGATCAGGTCCGTCAGCACCAAGAAGTGGACCAGTGCAATTTGAAAGAGAAGAGGATCCATTCGGTTTGGATCAGTTCTTGAACCAGGCCAAGAGAGCCCCCAAGGCACAAAAGCCTGATGAGCACAATGATGATAGTAAAAGAAGGCGAAGAGATTAAATTCTGAACTTTTTTGAAACCACTCAAATTTGTTAGCTAATATTTGAATATTCGTCTTGACAATTACATTTAAGTGTATACTAGACAAATACAAATTTTGTACTGTTTTACAGTTTACCTCACATTATTGTACTTTAAATCACATGTGAAAAGTACTTCCGATTTGCATTCTATCTTTTTTATTTGAAAATATTTTTTTTATGAATAAATTAATATGAAAGTAGTATTTTATATGGAAATATAGCAACTTTGATTTCACACCCTGAAACTTGGATTCATTTGATTAAAATATTAATATTATTATAAGTATAATAATATCATGTAATGTATTTGTTTGTGATAGACACAAAGTGCATTTCTCATAATAATTATTACTGTTTATTTCTCCAATATTTGATCATACTGTACAAAAATATTTGTAGAATATTAAATGATGCAATAATATTTAAAATACATATTTGGTTGAAAAATTGTAATAAAGTTTTCTTTGTCATTTTTTACGAGTTGATCATTGTAAATTGTAACTTGAGGGTTTTGAATTTGTGACCTACAACAAAAGATCTATGTGCTCTGATAAATTAATACATTAGTAAAGAATCGGTGCAAGAAATAATACTATTATATACGAAAAATTATTTCTTCATGACACATTTTTGTATATATATACAATACATATATATTTCAGTTCGGTTCAGAGGTTGAATAACTCATAAGTCATATTATATCAAATCAAGTTGATCGATTCGGTTAAGTTGTATGATTCAGTTAAGTCAAGTTGAATGAAGTCTGATGATACGGTTAAGTTATATTAGATAATTGAAGTAAGACTATGCAGTTCGTCATGTTAGTCGATTGAAATCAGATGATGTGGTTCAGTCGTATAAGTCGGATGATTTGGTTCATTTTGATTTGGATCAGAAGTCAAATACCTCAGATGATTTCATTCATTTTTGTCATGTTCATGTTTGTTAAAATTAATAATTTTATATTTAAATATATTAAAATAAAAAAAAATTATTTTTGCTAAAATATATATTCATACAATTGTATCTCGGTTAGACAAATTGTTTGGTTCTGGTATAAATATTTTTTGGCATGATACAAGTTGAATCAAATCAACTGAAATCTAGTTCGAATCTGGTTGAAGGGATTGATACGAATGATTCGTATCACTTGATTCGACTTAACGAACTGATTTGGAGTTTAAAATCGTGCGGACATCTATCGCGTTCGATATAACGTATTCATTCAAATTGATTTCAAAAGATTGCGGTCAAAGCGTTCCGATAATGCAGTAAAACGCATATTAACTATATAAATTAATTATTATATAATAATTACACAATATAAATATCTTGCAAGCTCATTTCTTAATTTGGGTTAATTATATTATTGATATATTAATCATCATAACTATAAAAAATGCTAATTATTACATAATATTAAAATTAAAATATATGAAAAATTTCTTAATATTAATTAAAATTATATAATTTTATTTCTTAATCATATGAAATATTTAAATGGAATAAGTAAAAATGCGGAATAATAATAAATAAAATCAAAAATCTTAAAACTCCAGTAAATTGATGCTGTATTCAAAAATTGACCCTTATTTTTTATGTACTATATCAAAAGACTATAGTATACTACACAGTCTTATAATATAATAAATATTATATTATAATATAATATTTTTTACGCGAATAGTTTATTAAGGTGTATGCCTAAATGCAAATTACTCGAACTTTCCGTACCATAATATGTTCGAAAATAAAATGTTGTGAAAAAAATTATTTTTTAGAAATTAAAAAAAAAAATTGAAACAAAAAAAATATTCTCCAAAGCAATCGTTTCGTCAACACAAGCAGAAAGTTATTTGAATCATTCAAATCGGATGCTTAGATCTCTCAAAAACTACCATTTTTGCATATATAGCTCCGCAACTTCAAAATGACTTGACGTCTGCCTTTGCCAAAATCTAACCACCATTTCTCCCGATCATTACGAATTGAATGGTTTGTGGATCATTCAAATCGGATGCTCCGTTTTCTCAGAAACTCGATTTCTATTTTCTGCACTCTTCGCTCCTTATCTCCGAAACAGGAACCTGCCTTTGCCAAAAACTAATCAGTACATCTCCCTATCAATAGGAATCCAATGTATATTGAACTATTCAAATCGGTTGATCCGTGCGCTTGTGGACAAAAAATTGTATCCATACATACATACATACACACGCGCACACATCTATTTTTTCTAAGGTATGCCAAAATGTTCAGAAACCTTCAAAACGTGAAGATATGCAAAATTTTTCGATTTCAATTTTTGGTCGATTACCGTAACTTACCGTACGGGAAGTTAATAATGATATCTTGATTTTGAGAGTGATGTTAATATTTTTATTATAACTAAAAGTGCACAATTTAGATGTTAAAATTTAAAAACAAAAGCGTATTGATAATATATGAAGTCAATATATTTACTATTTCATAAAGATTTTTTTTTATTATGAAAGCATTTTGTTAATATTTCGGGTAGAATTCGAGTTTGGAGCTTTCACAAAATTATTTTTTCAATTGATGAAAACGTCTCTTATTTGTAAGTAATGATAAAATTATTATATTTATGAGTGAAAAATACAAATATAATAATTATATAAAAATATAAATAAAAAATATAATGCTTTTTTATAACACATTTTTTTCAGAAATGATTATGTTTTTTCTGAACCATATTTAATAGATATTTTCAAAAACTGCAAACCTAAACCAAATAGATTTTTTTTTCATTTTCGGATGATTTCAATTAAATCATTAATATACTTCTTGATTATTCAAACGCTAATAAATGCATAATCGGATTATATATGTACTAGATCAGTGGCATCGGTCTATTTTGAAATATGTTGGTCAAAAATTTGAATATGACCGAAATCTATAATTGCGCAATCTTTGAAAATGACAAATATATCTTCTATCGGCTTTGCAACGTAACAACACTGAGTTCGTTGTGCCAAATCTTATATTCAGATCAATAAACGAATAATAAATTTATTCATAATCGAAAGATGCTGATTATCTAATTTTATGAGCCAACGTGCGAAATCAAGCAGCATTGCATTTATGCAGTTAAAGGAAAGAAGACTATTCAAATGAGATTATAAGATCAAATACAATTATGATCATATCAAATGAAGTGAAACCATGAGAAATCTGATTATCAAAAATGCATATATAGTGTTGCATAACTCTTTTAGTACGCTTTTGTTATATGTAATTTTTTAATTTAGGTCAAATAGTCCATTATGGCTATGTATGTTCATAATGAATTTATATAAATTCATATATATATATATATATATATATATATATTACCCTGAAAACTTTGATTATTAAAATACTCCATAGAAAGGTCTAAAAACTAAAACCTTAATGTGAAAAGAAATTATTTAAAATCTTTCTTTTAGGGTAATTACGTTCAAAGTTGACTGATTAGTAATAATTCAGTCATTTAAGCCTAAATTAATTAGCAGTAAGTCTATAAATACTTGTATTTTGCACCTTAAAAGTTGTCTCAAAACCTACATATGGTAGGGTGTAAGCAACATATGTAGGTTTCGAATCAACTTTTAGGGTGCAAAATACAAGAATTTACAGACTTACAGCTGGCCATCTCGAATTCCGAGGTGAACTTACTATAATGACTAGACTAAAATTACTTGGAAAATATGTTTCATTACATATGAGGTAAATCGTTATATATTAAGTACTAATTAATCGAACCTAACTTATTTGAGCAATACCTTTCAGAGTTGTCAATTTGATTTCATATGATTATATTATTTGCAATTGATTATGGGCACAGATAGTTTTAGTATTACTTTATATTATGTTTTTTTATAAATGAACTAGCAAACCCGACGAACTCCGTTTCGCCACCAGATGGTTTCGTGAGAAAGATGAAGAAATTTTTTGTTTGTTTTATATTTGAAAAGGAAATTTTTTTTTATTACACAACAGGAATGAATTTATTTCTATTACAAAAATAAAGTGTTTTTTAATTGAACTTCTCTAAGTGAATAAAAGTAAATCCGCAAATTATCCGTTTCATGGAAGTGGTCTTTGGTAAACCACATTTTTTGTTTTTTGGTCTGACGTTAACACAAACAAAGCGGATGGTTTTCCAACTCGTGAGCAGGCAACGTATAACTGCCCATGTGATAGATAATGATTTTCTAAATAATCTGTTTGAAATTTATCCCGCAAACACTAAGCGATTGGCCTTGCAGCTTGTTAGTTGTCATTGCGAACGCAAGGCGAACTGGAAATTGCAATCTCGCTTTAAGGCACGATGCCATGCACCACTAATTTTCTTAGCTATAAACCTTGCTGAGCTTTGCGAGACCTTTCCAACGAATGCAAAATTGTCGAAATCGGTTCGTGCGTTCTAGAGTTATTTCGTCAGGAAGGAAAACCCGACTTATTTTTATGTATATAGAAGATAATCTATTTGAAATTATTTAAAACAGTTATTGATTATTTTTATTACTCGAATTTTTAATTAGGGTGCGTGAAGTTCCAGTAGCTTGCATTAAGGCACGATACCATGCACAACTAATTTTCTTAGCTATAAACCTTGCGGAGCCCGAGACCTTTCCAACGAATGCAAAATTGTCGAAATCGGTTCGTGCGTTCTGGAGTTATTTCGTCAGGAAGGAAAACCCGACTTATTTTTATATATATATATAGAAGATATTTTTCTTCAAATAGAGAATATTTTGTATCCAACTATGAACTTGAGTCGCGTAATTATTACATATTTTAATATCTGATATAACATGCCTGACGCATGGATATGGTCCAATTAATTTCAGTAGCAGTCTTTTAAATCAAATGTTAAAACCAGAAATTTTATCGCATGAAGAAAATGTATAGTCAGAAATATAATGTCTCAACCGGTTTGCAAATTCGGAAAGAATCTTTGGAAATCGGAAAATTTGGATGCCAAGTTGCTCCACCTCCCTGTTTGGAATATCGACATAAAAGATAAATAAAATCTGACACTAGGCTAACAGTGTTATTATAATTTCACAAATCCAACTTGTTTTACAGCTTTTAAAGCCTTCTAGAAGCTATTCATCAGCTTAATAACCCGTAGTATTTATATCAAGCGCGATGTCCATTTTCAATTGAAAATACAGATCAAAAATATGTTTCCAATTGAAAATAAGCCCATCTCGGGCACTGCGGTGTGAAATGGAAATGGGAAATCTTTCCAATACTATTCTTCCCTGAATCGAGTTGGTGTTTAACTGAGCTCACGGACTCACGGAATAAATAATAATGGGTAGTGCGGCACTACCCATTATTATTTATTTATATCAAATAATAGTTCACACTGACCTTTATTGTCTCTTGACATCGCTGGCCCTTCTAAGATAGATTTCAAATTTACCAACAATCTTTGATTCATCGAACTACACATATCAAAATATGTTTTGAACATTAAGTGCATACTTAGGAAATCGACAGATCTCGACATTCGATGATCAATTTCCTAATGTTGACATTTGTTTTGAAATATATTTATGGCTCATTAAATTCTTCTTCCGTCGAAGACTACCGGACAGTGGGATTTCTTAACCTATGTTCCGTTCTAACAAATCCATTTTGTTGGTGGCGATTATAAGATTTGGATTTGTTGAAAGCTTGAGAGCAGATACGAATTTTTACTGGTCATGTTTGAAAAAACTACGAGTTTAGATTTACTAATGCTATGACAAATTACCTCTGAAGTATTCATAAATAAATAAGTATAAATGGAAGTATTCTAATTAGTAAAATCATAAAACGACAGTTTTACTGTGTGAGTGCTAATATTTCAATAATTTTTATATTCTTTAAAATTAGCAGAAAAGTGTATTTTTTTGGGAAAAATACAGAAAACCGTCGAAAGCTATTGGTTGGGAATCGCGATAATAGAGCTTTTGATAAACATCGATCCGGTCGTTTTTTGATAATTAACTATTGAAAATTGAAAAAATCGACGATTTTTATAAAAACAAAATCCGATAGAGATTATTTTGAGAAAAATACTAAAATATTATGGCCTTAAGACAAGTGGTTTCATTTTAAAAATTCATCAATTTGTACAATTTTCTTTAAGATGAAATACCACTTACACCTAGTTTAAAATTTACGGTCATTTAAAGGAATTTAAAATATTCACATTTGCATTCATGAATGTTCGATGGAAACTCTGCCAGCAAATTGTGTACTCTAGTAATATAAAACCAAAGTATACGGTACATTCAAAGGATTACAAACAGAGAATATTAACAAGACTAAAGAAAGGCAACACTTTACATTTGTTTAAAAATAAATGCAATTTTTTGATAAATTAAAATTATAAATTGATAAAGGGTAGAGCGTGGGAAAAAGGTTCATTTTGACTTTAAGTAATAATACTAAACCAAATGAACTACATCACAACCAATAACACGTATCAAACAAATAACTATTGAATTATGTTCAGTGTAATTCCCAGTTAATTACAAATTATAGAAATATGTTTTATTACTATTTTTCTAAAATTTGTCGTCTGTGCCTTTTTTACCCGACAGACAGTTTAAAATGGGACAGCCAGTAGCGAGAAGGCAAACATATCCATAATTTTATTTTTAATTTTAAAGGGCATTTACGAAATAATGGCTACAAGAGCAAACCAATGCAAAATATAAACTTCACGGGCACACTTCTTTACAAAGATTACAGAGTTAGAATAATTATTTATTCAATTTACCTCTAATAAAATTAATTTTTTTATTTTAGTTTACTAAGATAAAATTAACTATTTTAGTTTATTTTTATTGTTTACACTTTTGCTAGGTATAGATTTAGTTGTTTTTTCTTTACCCTGCCCACATGTAAGCTTTTTTAGAGTCTATTTAAGAACATCTGTTGAATTTAACTTCAAAATTTCAATGAATCTTATGAAACAAATGAATAACGTATGCTTGAAAATTATATTATGGTTTTCTAAAATAAATAACAGTACTCACTCCCAAAAAAGCTAACAACGAAAAGGAATACTTTAGTTGTAGATTTTCATTTTTTAATAATTATATTTAAAAAATATTAATATCGAACGATGTTGACCTAAATCGAATTCGATTTTTTCTTGCCGGGATCCTCCACCGTTCTGACGTTACTTCCGATTTCGGTAAAAGGTAAAAGTTAAAAATCAGAAGTAGCAGACGTGTATCGGTTCTACGCATTCGACTACGTTCCGTTATTTAGTCCGGGTGTTCGCCTCTCTTTCTCTCGCGTAATGCGTCCCTCTCTAAAATAAACATTGTTGTCTCGAAGAACCGTGTTAAGACATGGTCTTCAACTTCTTCAGTACTCAGTCAGTATCGGATATCCAAAGTGATATGTGCTCGAAAGGTATTGACACAAGTCAATAAATAGAGAAAATCGATAATTTAAAATTTTTATAATAAAATAAATTTTATTTCTTGAAAATTTTAATTTAAATACATTTTGTGTAAAATTTCAATTTTTATTATTTAAAAAAAAATATTTTCAAAATAAACACCAAAGCTTCTTATTGGTGATTTATATTGAAAAGATCTTCGCTATCTACATTTTGCAATTTTTTACTATTTTAGTCTTATTTATTAAAAAAATAAAATATATTACAATTGTCATCCAAATATGTCAATTCCATTACATTAAACAAAATTTTCTCAGACACATGTAGTTCAAAATTTTCAAGTTTGATAAAAATTCCAAAAAAAAATGTTATCATTCATCACTAATTATTTTATTTCCTCAGGTGCCAAATAATAAATTAACAAGTTTTTTTAAAACCAAAAAATATATATTTTCCTCAAAATTTGTAGTACTAGTGTTTTCAAATAATTACCCCATTGGTGTGACTCAAGTGTTGAACATAAATTAAAATTTTACATTATCTTCAAAAAGTGTTGTGATTTGTGACAATAAATAACCCAAAAATTATTTTACAAAAAACTAAGTATTACCGCTGTAAAAAAGTGGGACACAGAAATCTGAAGACAATCAGGTGGCATCGAGCTGCGTGTCGTATTGTAATTCTAGTGAGAAAGAAGAAAGTAAAGAACCGCGCAATGTGAGTCTACTATATATTTTTTATAAACACAATTTTTTTCAGCGCTATGTAATATTATGTAATGAGGCGTTTCGTAAAAAGAAATACCGCGGACAGAATGATGCAAGAGCAATTTCTCCTAAATTTGTACACTTACTTGAATGCATACGCGTTGAGTTTATCTGTACTTTGCTTGTTATGTAGTAATGGATTTATAGATTAATATGTTAAAAGTTTGTGAAATTTAGAAAACCATTGTGCTGAGAAATGTTATTAGGATTTAAATTGTTCTACGCGCGATTCGATTTTCTTAAACTTAGCTTATGGCCACAATTTAATTTATAGTCAGTACTTAATTTTGTATATTAACCCCCCCGGGGCACTCGTATCTTTCAGGTTACATTTCAAATTTTTCAAAATTTTATCAAATAATTCTTACTTTTTATAAAATGACACATAAATCTTAATTCTATAATGTTATTAATATTTATGACCTTTGCAAGGCTTTTTAACCTGAACATTTTCATACAGAGAAGTGCGAATATTATAGGCCTTTATGACCCCAAAGTCACATAATTCATTAATACCGAAAAAATGGTTTAAACAGATTTTTTGTTTTTCATATGTATATAAAGGCTTATAATTACTGATTTTTTGCTACCTTAATTTTGTTATCAAAATTCGGCTCATAAAGGGTTAGTTGAATAATTTTTAATCCCATTGCGTTGATGTGTAAAAAAAACACAATTACTACAAGATGCAGATTATTTTAGATAATTGATAAAGCTATTATATTACATGTATAATTAAAAAGTTGAGCAAATATTACAGTAGCTCCAAAAACACTCAATTTAATATAAACTTGTTCATTATGTCACTCGTTATATCTTGACATACTTCAATATTTCTGAATCTTCTACAAGAAAATAATTTAATAATTTAAATGCATGCTGTCTCAACAAACCAGATGTTAAAAATATAAATCTTATTATCAGCCTTATTATTAAATATTTAAAATTTACCCGAATGAAATATCTTCATAATCTCATCAATATGCCATTAGCACATATGCCAATCATATATAATAGTTATATAATTAATCAATTTTAAGAATCTAATCAAAACATTAATTAACTAATACGATGTAATAATTTAGGATGTAGATTAATACACAAGTTATTTATAAACATAATTTATAATGCTTCGTACAAACATATAATTATATATAACGATTATAACAAACAGAATTCAACATTATTATAATTTAATTAAATTCATTAATGTATCAAATATGAAACTAATAGTTTGGTATCGTTCTGATTGCTATAGAATAAGTCGTAACAACTATCATGGAACATAATTAGACATGGTTAGGAATCAAGTACTATCAAACAAAGGTCATTTAGCATCTTCGACAAATAAATAGTTTCTTTTATCTGTTGGGCTGAAAATTTTCCTCACTTCGTATTTTTAGATGGTAATCCATATTTGATGACTTTTATTATTAGAATTGATCTAAAAGGGCTGACTTTTTATATTGGTGCAGCAATGCCGGATTAAGGGCTATTTTAACTTGGAAATATATTGCTATCTATATTTCCAAGTGAAAATCGTTGCCACTGCTGCCTTATAACAGGCAGCTCGAAGTGGCTCTCGAACCCGGGACCTATGAATCAAGACCAGTTGCTCTTAAACGCTTAATGGGTTTGGATCAAAATTTTGCAATATTGGTTCCATGACTGTTACAGAGACATCAAATGTCTTTGTCCAGCAATTAACTTTTTTGGGACGTGAATTTAATTTTAAACCATTATTTTACAATAATAGCAAATTATGACTAAAAACTCAAAACCTACAGGGCAATGCATTAAATACCAAAAATAAAATCTTCCAGTTGTAAGACAATTATTATTTTTTACATTTTAACCATTTCAATTGGGCACTTGGTTAATTAGTATCGATGTTTTATTTTGCAAATAATATTCAGTTGTTGTTTTGTCATCTTATTGTATGTTGTTTTTGAAAGGAAACCCAGTAATTATTCGATTATAGTATGAATATGACTATACTTATTTTTTGACTTCATATTTTTATATGAGTTAATCCTATAAAAGAGTTGTCGCATGAAATTTTATTTTAGATCTATAATCTATAAATGCAAATTTGTTCTCATAGTGCCTGATATCGAGTTGACCCATGTTGGAATCGAATCCGAGACTGAGGATTATTTATTCTAGCCCACGTCCTTAATTTTCACCACGGCGATCTTTATATTTTTTCTTGGAAATATATTTTAATCTATCTTTAACTTATCGTAGGGTAAGTTATAGTAATCGCAAAAAAATCGAAAATAATTTTTTTTACATATCTTGACGTTTCAAAGGTTTCTGAACATTTTGGCATATCTAAGAAAAAAATGATGTATGTGTGTGTATGTATTTATGTTTAGAGACAATTTTTCGTCCACGATTTTAGGCGTATGGATCATTTGAATGATTCAAAAAAGATTCGTAATGGGGAGACGTGCTGATTAGTTTTCGGCGAAGTGCCAAAATTCGTAATTATGTTTTTGAAGTAACAGAGCGCCTGATTTGAATTGTTAAAAAAACATTTTATTTGTATTGACAAAATGAATAATTGGTTAAATTTTTGGGAAGATATTTAAAAAGAATTTTTATTAATCATTGATCAACATTTATCGTTTTTTACTCGAATATTTAATTATGTTACGCAAAGTTCGAGCAATTTGCCTTAAGGCTTGATGCCATGTACCACTAGTTCCAAATACAAATCCACCTCGAATTCCTGAGGTTGCAAGGACTGAGTGCAAGTTTTTCCACTTGCACCACGCACTGCCCATATTGTATAACGCAGTTCCGTTAAATGTTATATGAATGAAATAAACAGCCGGCAACAAAAAATTTCATAATATTTTTGCCGATTTTTGATCAAATATCCGTTACAGTCGTCTTAATTGTCGTAATCCAGCACGAGCAGGAAGTGTGTAAATCGGAGCTGTATATTTTAACGCTTGCGAAATGAATCTCTAGACCAGAGTTTAATATCATCACCACACTTCCAAATTACATGGGATGCCTTTCACTAATATTGTTGCAGTGTCATAATATCGAAAATGATAAAACAAAAGCCATCTCTTGAAAAATATATTTGACGATCAATGGGAAAGAAATAATAAACATACATATATAGAAGTGCTAGGGGCTATAGGTAATAGGGGTAAATGGCGATTTTTAATAGGATCTTAAATAATATTAAAATAATTTTTGGCTCAATTGTACCATCCTGCACTATAGTGTCATAGCTACTGTCCTGCAGGCGAACGGAATAAACAGAACTGTGCAGGTACGTCATTTTTGACAGGCAACAAAATTGATCTATCATAAAATTCCGGTTTGCGTTATTATTAATCGGCGGCATTCGAGTCCAAAGGGTTAAATTTTACATCTCATTTTTTTTCATTTTTTCATTTTTTGAATGTTTGATAACGTGCTGCGTTTTTTGAGATTGCTAAATTATTTGAATTGTCATCTTGAATAACGCGAAAATATCACACCTGGCATTAAAGTTTTCTCATTTATTGAATGTTTGATAACGTGCTGCATTTTTTGAGATTGCTAAATTATTTGAATTGTCATCTTGAATAACGCGAAAATATCACACCTGGCATTAAAGTAGTTAAAAAAAACCTTGGGGCAAGTTGTAACATACAATAATTATATACAGACTTAAGTGAAGAAGAAGATTAGATAAAATATGGAATGTAGTTTACGTTGATTCGTGGTAAAAAGTTATTTTATACTATTTATTTATAAGAGACATCACATATTTAATTTGTATTATCGTAATTATAACTTTCAGTGATGTATGACAAAAATTACTTAGAAAAAACTCAAATTTCCCAAAATTGGTAAAGAATGAATTATTACAACTAGACTCAAATCAGTGGTAAGTTTGTAAAGTTGCACTTTTTATAGAAATTTATTAATTGTGAAATAATGAACTACAGTTATGGAATTATTTTTACTTAATTCGGTGAAAAATAGTAACTCGTTTAATTATTCGTTAATAATAATAATTGTTAATACATTTAATTTAATTTATTCTGCGCAATATGATATAATGCTTCATAGATTTTGATAAAGTAGGCATATATACGGTTTTAATTAATATTGCAAAAAAATAAAATTTATCATGTTCCTTTTAGAATAGAATTAAATCCCAATTTTTGCAGACATTTTTAGAAAAAATGTAGACAAGATGTAATATTTGCTACACACACAAACTTTTCAATTTTGTATCGAATGATTCAAAAATCAATGTAAGCAAATCAAATCTTCTTGCTAAAATATGAACTATTTTTTAATATCAATAAATAAATAAATAATCTAATCCATAACAGGATTTGCATAGCATTCTTTATAAATTAGTTTTACTAATGACGCATATTATTGATTATGTGTTATTTATTACTTAAATGTTTAATTATAATTCAAATGCTATTTGTAAATATTTGATTATGATACAAATAATATGCAACCGAAATCAACGTTGTAATTACTTTAGCATGGTTTTTAATTAATTTAAGTCAATATATTGAGTAATTGATAAATATTTTGTTAATTCATATCATTAATCATTAATATTCTAAAATTAAAGTCTTGATTAAGAAAAATAAATTATAACAAAAAAAATTAAAAATATAATATTATAAAAATTATTTACAGATGTATTAATAAACCAAAGGATTTTACACTAAGTTTTATACATAGGCAATTATCTTCAAAATTATTGTATTGCATAAAAGCTTTTATTAATTACTATAATCCTTAAATAAAAATGTACAATATATCTGGATTTGTACTATATAGAATTGTAGTAGTATAATTTAATTATTCCGGTGATTCAGTTGGAATATATGCTGTTTGATGTGAATTCAATAAATAGATTGTTTCAGATTAAGGACCAAAAGCGAATTTGCGTATCGAAACCATTTAAAGTTAAATTGATTCGTACGAACGCAGCGGGTCTTCATTTAATTAAACTCTCATTCGATTCGGTTCCTTAGCAATAATATTTGTTCATTGTTCATCAAAGAAATATTAATTTGTGAAGTTATACGGATTTATGATGGAAATACAGCTTTAAGTAATAATTGGAAAATATATTTGGACATTTTGGCTCAGTATTTAGATAGAAATGTTAATAAGAAAGATATAGCTACAAATAATAATTCGAGAGAAATGTTTAAGCAATTGTTATATAATTCAGATAGGAAATGTGAATAAGATATGAATAGCTTTAAATTATAATTAGAAAAAAATATTTCAACATGGTGTGTATGCGTATTTAATCCCTCCTTCGATAAACTTGTTAGGTTATAATTTAACTGTTGTAGGTGTGGAATGTAATAAGCACCGATTTGTTGGTACAATTTATGTATTTTTTCCAACTGTTTATAACACCAATGATTTGTTGTTACTAGGGCCTAATTGAAGAAAATATCCTTATTGTATATTTATTACATATGTTGTCAAGCTAACTTCAGTTTAAGAAGTGAGAAAAATAAGTCCGATCCAAATCCCGCTACTCTCTCTACAGGGTAGCAGCAAACCGGTGTAAAAGATCAATGCCATGAAGATTGCCACCTTCATGGCCAATATAATAAAATGAAAATACAAACATATAGATTTTAAATGAAAATGTAAATAAAAAAAATATTGCTTCAAGTAATAATTAGTAGAAAAAAATTAAGTATTTTGATAGTCGTAAAGTATTAGATAAGATCAAACGCTATGAAAGATTTTATATGAAAAAACTCATATTTAATGAAATGATTTGTCATTTTAATGTCTAAGTAATTTATAAATTTCTGCATTAGTTTATTGAGATATTTATTCATCATATTATTTCATATAAGTGTAAAAATTCATATGTAATAAACTAAGTAATATATAAAAGTTAAATTCTCGTATTTCGTGATCTTCCAAAAATTGCAGCTATTATACCTTCAAGTATATTTAATTTTGATTTAAATTTTGGACATACTGATGAACAATTAAGTATACGGTAAAACAAATTGCATCACATAGCTTAAAAAATTAAAAAAATAAGTGATAATAATTTAGAAAAAGAGAATATTTTTCTATTACATTTTTCAATAGTAATTTTGAAAATTTTAATATATATAATGTGTTTAAAGAACCTAGTCTAAGACTCAATTTTCTCATTGGTGGTTAATTAAATAGGACAAATGCAATCATATTTTTCGAATACCATAGGTGCAAACATATTTTTATCTAATGTTCATTATAGCAATATACAGAAATAATATCTTCTATAAGATAGCAAAGAAAAGTCCAATAAAAAAATGATGTTGTGGTTTCTCGTAGGTTCGACATTTTCTATTTGCATTTTCTTGAATAGTACTAAAGACTAACTAAAATATTATATAATAGCAGTTAATCAGATTATTATTATCATATACGTTACTAAACATCATAATACAAAAAAATTTTTAACAAATAATTCCCAGAGCATTCAGAAAACCAGTTTGTCTCATAAATCATTATAATTTAATTTTAAAGATTAATTGCTTTTTCAATGAACCGCAAATGATTCGTTGTTTATTCAACTTAAGGAGAAAGTTAGATAAACCTAAACAACAATACTGACTATAATATATGTGTATGTATATGTGTACTATAATATTTTAGTACTAGAATAATTACAAGTTAATTTATAATTTGAGACACGTAATTTTCATTCTTTAACAGTTTAATACGACATAAATTCTTATCACTATAAATATTTTTTTATTTCAAGTATTATAATCCAGTTCTATTTATATCAAACGCTCATAATAATAAATAAACGGTGTAAATAAAAATTTGAATAAAATTAAATGAAAGCAATAGATTTTCCATGTTCTGATAATTAACACGATACGGACTCAATCAATTAACAATGGAATAATTAAATGAAATGCATTAATTTTGCTGCTTTTATAATAAACATGTTAGAAAATGC